>NC_057813.1:512657602-512957602 GCF_018294505.1 Triticum aestivum
GTAGGAACACATCAGTGGCTTCAATCAACTCCTACACATGCTAGTGGGTTTCAACTATTTACTGTGGCAATGACAGGTCATGCAGAGGAATGGGTTCAACTACCGCAGCACAAAGTAGCAGATGAACCGTTGTTGTCCTAATGCAATAACTGAGAGCAGGAGCGAGAGAGTAGGGTTTTATCGAAATGAACAAGGGGGTTTGCTTGCCTGGTAAATCAACAAGGGAGGCACTGCTTCACAGACAGGTACTCTGGAACGTCTCCGGAGCAGGACCTATCGAGAAGGAACGGTGCCGGCAATCAAAACACAATCATATGCAACAATATGATGCATGAGCATGGCATGTAGATGTGATGCTGTTTGAGCTAATGTAACTAGTAACCATTTGGTTTGAAGCCCATTTGAACCAAAGGTTCAAATGCATTTCTAAATTAAGTCCCTTATATATATGCCATAATGTGTTTTCTCATATTCAGCATGTATAAGTTGGTTTTTCATGCATGAAACTAGTACAGATGGAAAGATTGCATTTTTCTGATAATTTTTCATATATAAATTATTTTAATCTGAGCTACGGTTGAATTGTTATGAATTTTTGAAGTTTAAATCATTTTCTGAATTTTCCTGATTTAAATTAAATCCAGAAATTATATACTGCGCCAGCATGACGTCAGCACGACGTCAGCGATCAACTGCGGCTGGCTGGGGTCAAACCTGACGTGTGGGACCCACACGTCAGTGACAGGGGGTTAAACAGGGGTTAAATTAACTTAATTAAAAGGTTAGGGGGCACCGGGGCCCACATGTCAGCCTCAGGGGGTTAATTAACAGTGATTAGCAGGGACGGGCCCCACTGTCATTAAGCCAGGGGAGGTCAAACCCCCTGGTCAACCGGGGCTAATACGCCGGCGTTTAGCCGCCGGCGGCAGCAAACGCGGCGGAGGGGCTCGGGATCGCCGTTCCGGCGACCATTCGGGCGGCGGAGACCACCCACGCGAAGCCCAGGCTCGCGCGCATCTAGTGGTTCATGTGGGAGGCTGCGGGGGCGGCGGAGCTCGCCGGAGCGAAGCTCGGGGCGGCGGCCGGAGTTCGGCTTCGAGCGAAAATGGGCTGCGGGGCACGGGGAGGCCACCTGAGGGTCTCGGCGGCACCCTCGTGGCACTGGGAGCGCAAAGGGAGGCTCGGTTTGGGCGGAGGCGGGCCGAGACGGCGACGGTGACATGGACGGCGGCGAGAGGCTTCGGCCGTGGTGGGGAGCGGCGCTACGGCGCGGAAACGAGGGGGAGAGGAGAGGGGAACGGTGGAGGAGCTCACCGCGGATCCAACGGCGTCGTCGGCGAGCTCGGGGAAGGCTTGAGGCAGCCGGAGCGACGACGACGATCTCGTCGGCCGGAGCTTGAAGACGACGGCGATTGCGATGAAGCGGGGCTTCCCCGGGTTGCTTGCTCGGTGAGGAGGGAGAGGGGTCGCGGCGGAGCTCGGGGACTCTACGGAGGGGCGAGGGAACGGCGGGGAGCGCGTCGTTGGTGAGCTGCGGCGGCGGCAGTGCTTCGGGTGAGAGGGAGAGAGAGCAGGGGAAGGGAATGAGGGCGAGGGAGAGTGCGAGGGGGTCGGGGTGGCTGCGTGGCATCGTCCGGGGCATCGAGGGCGACGAGAAGGGCGCCAGGCAGGCAGGGAGGGAGGTGGCGTGGCGCGGTGGCGCGCGCGCGCGCCGGGCACGCTCCGTTCCCCTGTCGGGGAGGAAGACGACAGAGGAGGGGGGCCAGGTGGGCTGGGCCACCTGCTGGCTGGGCCGGCCTGCTGCGGCTGGGCTGCACAGGGGGGAGCCCCAGGTAAGCCCCTCCTTCTTTTTATTTCTGTTTTCTATTTTTTTCTGACATTTGTTTTGATTTAATAAAATACTAAATCAATTTATTACCTTATGCCAATTTTTGCAGGAGCTAGATATATTATTCCAGAGCTCTTTTATAATTGGCATAATTTTTGGACCATATTTCATATATATAGAAATATATTTCCAATGCAAATATTTATCGAATTAATCCAAATGGCCAAAATAAATATCCATGAGCTCCTAAAAATATTGTTTTGATTTTTATCTCTGTCCAATATTTTCAGAGAGCAACATGAGCATTTTCTTGGACCCTTTTGGAGAAATTTTTATTTGGGTCATTTTAAAAAATGATTCTGAGGGTTCCACCAATCCTCATTTCAAATTTAAATGAAATTTAAATATGATGCACAAATGGCTAGCTAGCCTAGGTCATACCAGACTAGGGATGTGACAACTCGCCCCCACTTGAAAGAATCTTGTCCCGAGATTCAGGGGTCGACGGAAAGAAAGCGGGGTACTCCAGTCGAAGACGATCTTCTCGCTCCCAAGTAGCTTCTCTCTCGGAATGATGAGACCACTGAACTTTGAGAAACTTGATGTTCTGACGTCGAGTAACACGTTCCGCTTGATCAAGAATGCGAACCGGGTACTCTCGGTATGTGAGGTTATCTTGGAGATCAAGCGTGTCGTGGTCCACTCCGCGGATGGGATCCGAGAAGCAACGCCTGAGTTGAGAGACGTGGAAGACATCATGAACTCGAGAAAGATGTGGGGGTAGTTCCAATTGGTAGGCAACCTCTCCTCGTTTAGCGAGAATGCGAAAAGGACCAATGTAACGAGGAGCCAACTTGCCCTTGATACCGAAACGATGGGTACCCTTCATAGGAGTAACCCGAAGGTAAGCTTGGTCGCCAATTTCATAAGTCATATCCTTATGATGATGATCGTACTGGCTTTTCTGACGAGACTGGGCTGTTTTCAAATTCTCACGAATGATGCGAACTTGCTCTTCTGCCTCCTGGATCATGTTCGGTCCAAAGAATTGTCTTTCACCGGTTTCTGACCAGTTCAAAGGTGTTCGACATCTTCGTCCATAGAGAACCTCAAAAGGAGCTTTCTTGAGGCTGGATTGGTAGCTATTGTTATAAGCAAACTCGGCGAAAGGAAGACATTTCTCCCAATCCATACCGAATGAGATAACGCAAACTCTGAGCATGTCCTCGAGAATTTGATTGACCCGTTCCACCTGACCACTCGACTGAGGGTGGAAGGCGGTACTGAAGGAAAGATGGGTTCCCATGGCAGTTTGGAAACTCTCCCAGAAATGAGAAGTAAAAAGGCTGCCACGATCTGAATTGATCTCTAGTGGAACACCATGCAGTGACACTATTCGAGAAATATATAAGTCAGCAAGCTGACTAGCAGTGATATTTTCTCGAACAGGAAGGAAGTGAGCCACTTTGGAAAGACGATCAACGACTACGAAGATAGCGTTATTCCCTCTCTTGGTCCTGGGAAAGCCGGTGATGAAGTCCATACCAACTTTATCCCATTTCCATTCAGGAATAGCTAAAGGCTGAAGGGTGCCAGCAGGTCTTTGATGCTCTGCCTTAACGCGACGACAACGTCACATTTAGCAATGAACTCAGCGATTTCTCTCTTCATCCTAGTCCACCAGAACCTCTGGCGTAGGTCCTGATACATCTTAGTACTACCGGGATGAATCGTGAGAGGGGATTCATGCGCCTCCTTAAGAATCAATTGTCGAAGATGTTGCTTCTTGGGGACCACCAGGCGGTTTCCAAAGAAAACAACACCTCGAGCATCAACAGAGAAACTACCAGCAACTCCCTTCTTAACGTTATCCTTGATACGAGAAATACCCGTATCATATTGCTGGCTAGTTATGATCTGATCCTCAAGAGCAGGTTTCGCCACCAAGGTAGAAAGGAATCCGTGAGGAGCAATGTGAAGGTTAAGCTTACAGAATTCCTCATGGAGAAGTGGTTGGCCTTGCTGCAACATGAGATTGTTGCAATAGGATTTATGGCTTAGAGCATCAGCCATGACATTGGCTTTGCCTGGGGTGTAGGTAATTCCTAGATCATAATCTGTGATCAACTCCAGCCAACGTCTTTGCCTAAGGTTCAGATCCGGTTGGGTGAAGATATACTTGAGACTCTGGTGATCAGTGTAGATCTCGCAACGTTTACCAAGGAGGTAATGTCGCCAGGTCTTGAGTGCATAGACTACGGCTGCAAGCTCTAGATCATGTGTAGGATAATTCTCCTCATGTGGATGCAACTGTCGAGATGCATAGGCAATCACATGACGATCCTGCATAAGAATGCAACCTAGTCCCTGTCGTGAGGCGTCACAATAGATAACAAAGTCTTTAGTGAAATCCGGTGGCACAAGTATGGGAGCAGAAGTCAGGCGTCTTTTCAGCTCCTGAAAACTGTACTCACACTGTGGGGACCACTCGAACTTTTTATCTTTCTTGAGAAGTTCCGTGAGGGGTTTGGCTACTTTGGAGAAGTTTTCAACAAAGCGGCGACAATAGCTGGCTAGGCCAAGGAAACTCCTAACTTGTTTAACGGTCTCAGGTGGAGTCCAATCGAGAACGGCTTGAACTCTCTCGGGATTGACAGCAATGCCCTTACCAGAGATTACGTGACCTAAGTAGGTCACTTCTGGCAACCAAAATTCACACTTGGAGAACTTGGCATAAAGGCGGTGCTCTCTGAGTTTTTCTAATACAAGTCTAAGATGTTCGGCATGCTCTTCCTCGTTCTTCGAGTAAATAAGAATATCATCGAGGTAAACCACGACGAACTTATCTAAGTACTCCATGAAGATCAAGTTCATCAAGCGGGAGAATGTGGCTGGGGCGTTGGTTAGGCCAAAGGACATGACGGTGTACTCGTACTGACCATAACGAGTGACAAAAGCTGTCTTGGGAATGTCCCCATTTCTGATTTTAATTTGGTGGTAGCCTAACCTTAAATCCATCTTGGAGAAGACTGAGGATCCAGCGAGCTGATCATACAGGTCGTTGATCCTGGGGAGCGGATACTTGTTCTTTATCGTGACCAAATTAACGGGACGATAATCTACAACCATCCGGTCCGTACCGTCTTTCTTCTTGACGAAGAGGACGAGGCAAGCCCAAGGAGAAGAACTAGGACGGATGAAACCCTTTTGCAAGGACTCATCGAGTTGTTTCTTAAGCTCGGCTAGTTCTAAGGGTGCCATCTTGTAGGGTCTCCTAGAGATTGGAGCAGTTCCTGGGATAAGATCTATGACGAACTCTACCTCTCTGTCAGGTGGAACACCTGGCAGTTCCTCTGGAAAGACATCCGGAAAGTCACGGACTACCGGGATATCTTCAAGGTCTGGAAGAGGGGTGGCATTAAGAGAATAGAGCTGACGCTTTGCAACCCTAGTGGAGACGGTGACTATCTTGCCAGACGGGTGTGTAAGCTAAACAGATCTAGTGTAACAATCAATCTTGGCATGATGAGCTGTCATCCAGTCCATACCCAAGATGATGTTAATATCTGAGGACTTGAGGGCTACAAGTGAGGCAAGGAATACAAGTCTGTCAACAAGGATTTCGTTACCATGGCTTACACTAGAGGTTTGCCATTTGGATCCAGGAGTTTGGATGACTAGCAGAGTTGGCATATCACAAAATGACATGTCGTGCAAACGAGCATAGCCTTCAGAAATGAAGGAGTGAGATGCTCCAGTATCGAATAGAACTGATGCTGGGTGACAATTGACAAGGAGGGTACCAAGAACGACATCTGGATCATCATGAGCGTCTTTAGCTGAGACGTGATGCACACGTCCACGTTCAGTAGGGGCTGACTTAACACTGTTCATCTTGCGTGATGGCTTAACACAGCCAACAGTCTTCTCGGCCTTGGGTGGAGCATAACTAGTTTGAGAGCAGTCACGTGCATAGTGTCATGGCTTCCCGCATGTGAAGCAAGTCCCTGAGGTTGGACGTGGACCCGCACTGACAAGCGGTCTACCAGTAGGCCTGGGTGGAACATACGACTGAGCTGGGGAAGGCACCACATAGGATGGCCTCGGTGCATATCCAGAAGGAAGAGCGGAGTTTGGAACCCAAATCCGGCGTTTCTGGGAACTAGAACCGGAGGAAGATCCCAAATCACGGGTGTGCTTACGAGACTCCTCGTAAGTGAGCTGAGCTGTCTCTGCATTAATGGCTTTGTTCACAAGAGCTTGGAATGTGTCGCAATGATGCAGGTGGAGATCACGGCGCAACTTGGGGTTGAGACCCTTTCGGAACCTAGCTTGCTTCTTGGCGTCCGTGGACACTTCTTCTGTGGCATAACGGGCGAGGTTCTCGAACTCTCTGCTATAAGCATCAACAGCCATCTTACTCTGGGTGAAACTACAGCCATCTTACTCTGGGTGAAACTACAGAACTCTTCTCTCTTGCGATCAAGAAGGGCCTGGGGAATGTGATGCTCGCGAAAAGCCTCAGTGAAAACCTTCCAGGTAGGAATCTGGCCAGCTGGAAGCATAGCCTCATAGTTCTGCCACCAAAGATTAGCAGGACCTTCCAGGTGGTATGTGGCAAAGGTGACCTTGTCATCTTCAGCTATGCTCGCGGAAAGCAGCTTATGAGTGATGCTACGGAGCCAATCATCTGCATCAAGTGGCTCGATGGAATGATGAAAGGTGGGTGGGTGCAAGCGGATGAAATCATGAATGGTAGCAGACCCTTTGAACTGATGTGCAGTGTTCTCCTCGATACGTGCCAACAAACGATTAGACTCACGCTTGTTCCTCTCCATCTCTAGCATGAACTCTGCCAACGAAGGCTGGTCGGGAGGATCCTCATCCCTACCATCTCCATGGTTCTGGCTACGAACAACAGAACTTGATGACATCCTGGTGAAACGAAACCAGAGATGGAATCAGCACCAACTATGGACTGTAGAATGTAGGACAAGGGATTAGTATCACTTGAACTCCTAGGGAAATTCCAGCAGCATAACGGCAGTAAAATGCTCAGAATGAGACATCCTACTAAAAATGGGGTGGTAACATACTCATCAGCATTACTCAAGGTTCTGAGATCATACTAAACAGACTACACCGGAAATACTCAAAACTGGGGTATGACTCTGATCAACCAGTCCTATGGAACTACGGAGTAGTAACACGTGATCCTGATAGACGGAAGACAAGCCTAGTTCCTTAACCCCGTCGGAAAGATAGGATGACTCAGATCAGAAGGTCATGAGGTAAAGGAGTAAAAAGAGCCTTACGTTCCTTCCCACAATCAATTCCCTTACATAACTAAAGAATTTCTAGACTCAACTTCGACCAGTTTGGCTTGGTAATCCTACAGGCAGTCAAGCTCTGATACCAGCGCTGTCAGGACCCCGACTCAATGCCACATCGATCTAGCATGTAACACCTCATATCACTTTGCGGCCTCATGCATGGTATCCCCACGGGTGTCGACTTACCTTTGCTCGGGACCGTTTGCGCCTTTGGGCACACGTATATGATGGTGTCGCTAGCATCCATGTGATAAAGAGCCCGGGCTGACATGGCTAGTCGTAAACCCAAAGTGGCACTAACTTACAGGGACAGGCATCCATGACCCAGCATCGAACGTGTCGGTCATCAGCGAGTGAATCCAGGCTGTAGCACTGGGCTAACAGGACTCCGGTGAACCGGGCTGTAGCGGGCTAGCAGGACTCCGGTATTCATCGCGTGACATTTCCCCGAAGGGACAGACACAGGATCGAAGAAGGACACATGCCGGCCAACCTAAGTGTTCCGGAGCAGTAGCAAGCTACCAGGGCTCAGTGGAAGCACTAGGAGACATTTCCCGGTAAGAGAGTCTACTAAGGATAAACAACTAGATAGTCAGATCCCACACATAGCAATACACATTACACGTACGCATAACATGCAAGTATGTGCTGTACAACATGGCATCACAGCATAACTCAACAACTCAAATAGATAAAGACTCAGAAGAGCCATCATAGCATTTATTGCAAACAGGGGTCACAAAACCCATCATACAGAGCATACAAGCAACAAGCGGAAGCATTACATGTCTGGGTACAGACATCTACAAATGAAAAAGGCTGAAAGCCTGACTAACTATAACGTCCGACCAAGATCGTAGCTGAGGTACAAGCTACTCGTCGAAGTCCACGGAACACTAACAAGACCGAAGTCTCCGCTGCAAAAACATAAGTAAAGCAACATGAGTACAAAGGTACTCAGCAAGACTTACATCAGATCCTATCATACATGCATTTGTATCAAGAGGGTAATGTGGGGTTTAGTTGCAGCAAGCCAGCTTTGACTATGTGGCTATCCTGTTCTACGACTACCAGAAACTCTTGAGGTGAAACAACGTACACAAGTCCACTAATCACCATACAATACACTACTATGGATTCATTCCCGTCTCCCTACGAGAAGGCCATCCATAGCACTCACACTAGTCTTGAGCATTTTAGAGTATCCACTTCAAGTTGTCTATGTACCATGTAAGCATCCAAGAAGTCCATAACCGCGGACCCGGCTATTCGAATAGATCATGTTAACCTTGCAGGGGTGTACTCCTTCACACACGCTCTCGCCACTTACCGCCATGTACACGTCATGTATCTCGGCAACCTTCAAGCGGAAGCCTGGCGAGGGTGTCGGCCACGACCTGACTAACCACACAAGACTCTAGTCCAGGTTTATCGCCTATTCGGGTTCCATCCGCAAGGAGATCCGGCCGGGGTGTCGCTCACGGCCCCAAACGATGTGTACAGGGTTCCCGAGCCCACCATCCGGGTGCCACTCGGTACACCAGGCCACGTGTGCCTAGTCTGTCCCAAGCCCACCCTGCCGGGTGCCACTTGGTAGAAAAATAGCACTACCTACAAACACCAGAAACTAGTTGCGACTCCTGGACAGAGACCAAGTTGGTTAATAAGTCGAGAGGGGTCGAGTTACCGGAACCCAATGTGTGGTAGTATCGAGTCATTGGACAACATACATAGAACTCAGTGCTTAAGGACGGTTGAGACAACCCACCATGTACTCCTACATGGCCTCATACCGCTACCTTTACCAAATCGTGTTCACACACTTCACTCTCAGCATCAGAACATATCGTGACACTCCAATTCATTCCCAATGAATCAGACCTGACACAACTCTAAGCAATAGCAGGCATAGCATGGTAGGAACACATCAGTGGCTTCAATCAACTCCTACACATGCTAGTGGGTTTCAACTATTTACTGTGGCAATGACAGGTCATGCAGAGGAATGGGTTCAACTACCGCAGCACAAAGTAGCAGATGAACCGTTGTTGTCCTAATGCAATAACTGAGAGCAGGAGCGAGAGAGTAGGGTTTTATCGAAATGAACAATGGGGTTTGCTTGCCTGGTAAATCAACAAGGGAGGCACTGCTTCACAGACAGGTACTCTGGAACGTCTCCGGAGCAGGACCTATCGAGAAGGAACGGTGCCGGCAATCAAAACACAATCATATGCAACAATATGATGCATGAGCATGGCATGTAGATGTGATGCTGTTTGAGCTAATGTAACTAGTAACCATTTGGTTTGAAGCCCATTTGAACCAAAGGTTCAAATGCATTTCTAAATTAAGTCCCTTATATATGCCATAATGTGTTTTCTCATATCCAGCATGTATAAGTTGGTTTTTCATGCATGAAACTAGTACTGATGGAAAGATTGCATTTTTCTGATAATTTTTCATATATAAATTATTTTAATCTGACCTACGGTTGAATTATTATGAATTTTTGAAGTTTAAATCATTTTCTGGATTTTCCTGATTTAAATTAAATCCAGAAATTATATACTGCGCCAGCATGACGTCAGCACGACGTCAGCGGTCAACTGCGGCTGGCTAGGGTCAAACCTGACGTGTGGGACCCACACGTCAGTGACAGGGGGTTAAACATGGGTTAAATTAACTTAATTAAAAGGTTAGGGGGCACCGGGGCCCACATGTCAGCCTCAGGGGGTTAATTAACAGTGATTAGCAGGGACGGGCCCCACTGTCATTGAGCCAGGGGAGGTCAAACCCCTTGGTCAACCGGGGCTAATACGCCGGCGTTTAGCCGCCGGCGGCAGCAAACGCGGCGGAGGGCTCGGGATCGCCGTTCCGGCGACCATTCGGGCGGCGGAGACCACCCACGCGAAGCCCAGGCTCGCGCGCATCTAGTGGTTCATGCGGGAGGCTGCGGGGGCGGCGGAGCTCGCCGGAGCGAAGCTCGGGGCGGCGGCCGGAGTTCGGCTTCGAGCGAAAATGGGCTGCAGGGCACGGGGAGGCCACCTGAGGGTCTCGGCGGCACCCTCGTGGCACTGGGAGCGCGAAGGGAGGCTCGGTTTGGGCGGAGGCGGGCCGAGACGGCGACGGTGACATGGACGGCGGCGAGAGGCTTCGGCCGTGGTGGGGAGCGGCGCTACGGCGCGGAAACGAGGGGGAGAGGAGAGGGGAACGGTGGAGGAGCTCACCGCGGATCCAACGGCGTCGTCGGCGAGCTCGGGGAAGGCTTGAGGCAGCCGGAGCGACGACGATGATCTCGTCGGCCGGAGCTTGAAGACGACGGCGATTGCGATGAAGCGGGGCTTCCCCGGGTTGCTTGCTCGGTGAGGAGGGAGAGGGGGTCGCGGCGGAGCTCGGGGACTCTACGGAGGGGCGAGGGAACGGCGGGGAGCGCGTCGTTGGTGAGCTGCGGCGGCGGCAGTGCTTCGGGTGAGAGGGAGAGAGAGCAGGGGAAGGGAATGAGGGCGAGGGAGAGTGCGAGGGGGTCGGGGTGGCTGCGTGGCATCGTCCGGGGCATCGAGGGCGACGAGAAGGGCGCCAGGCAGGCAGGCAGGGAGGTGGCGTGGCGCGGTGGCGCGCGCGCGCGCCGGGCACGCTCCGTTCCCCTGTCGGGGAGGAAGACGACAGAGGAGGGGGGCCAGGTGGGCTGGGCCGCCTGCTGGCTGGGCCGGCCTGCTGCGGCTGGGCTGCACAGGGGGGAGCCCCAGGTAAGCCCCTCCTTCTTTTTTATTTCTGTTTTCTATTTTTTTCTGACATTTGTTTTGATTTAATAAAATACTAAATCAATTTATTACCTTATGCCAATTTTTGCAGGAGCTAGATATATTATTCCAGAGCTCTTTTATAATTGGCATAATTTTTGGACCATATTTCATATATATAGAAATATATTTCCAATGCAAATATTTATCGAATTAATCCAAATGGCCAAAATAAATATCCATGAGCTCCTAAAAATATTGTTTTGATTTTTATCTCTGTCCAATATTTTCAGAGAGCAACATGAGCATTTTCTTGGACCCTTTTGGAGAAATTTTTATTTGGGTCATTTTAAAAAATGATTCTGAGGGTTCCACCAATCCTCATTTCAAATTTAAATGAAATTTAAATATGATGCACAAATGGCTAGCTAGCCTAGGTCATACCAGACTAGGGATGTGACACAAAATGTCACGGATGTGTCTTTTTTTTGTAGTGTAAAAGTCTGTTGGAATTATATTAGCAGTTGCTGCATTATTTATGAAATCTTGCAGATAGGATGTCAAAAATTGTTTCATCGACGATTGTCTTGAGGAAAGGTTGTATGTGATACAACCAGAAGGTTTTGTCAATCCTAAAAGATGCTAACAAGTATGCAAAGCTCCAGGAATCCTTCTAAGGACTGGAGTAAGCATCTCGGAGTTGGAATATACGCTTTGATGAGATGATCTTGTATTTCCAAAGAAGTGAGTGGGAGCACTACAAAATTTCTAATGAGTGTATGTTGTTGACATATTGTTGATTGGAAATGATGTAGAATTTCTGGAAAGCATATATGGTTGTTTGAAAGGTGTTTTTCAATGAAAAAACATGGATTAAGCTACTTGAACATTGAGCATCAAGATCTATAAGGATAGATCAAAAACGCTTAATCGTACGTTCAAATGAATACATACTGTGACAAGATTTTGAAGAAGTTCAAAATAGATCGGCAAAGAAGGAGTTCTTGGCTATGTTATAAGGTGTGAGTATTGAGTAAGACTCAAGAATTGACCACGACAGAAGAGAGAGAAAGGATGAAGTTCGTCCCCTATGCTTTAGACGTAGGCTCTATAGTATGCTATGCTGTGTACCACACCTGAAGTGTGCCTTGCCATGAGTCAGTCAAGGGGTACAAGAGTGATCCAGGAATGGATCACAGGACAATGGTCAAAGTTATCCTTGGTAACTAGTGGACTAAGGAATTTTCTCGATTATGGAGGTGGTAAAAGAGTTCGTCGTAAAGGGTTACATCGATGCAAACTTTGATACTAATCTGGATGACTATGAGTTGTAAACCGGATTCATATAGTAGAACAGTTATTTGGAATAGCTCCAAATAGCGCGTGGTAGCTGCATCTACAAGATGACATAGAGATTTGTAAACCACACACGGATCTCAAAGGTTCAGACCCGTTGACTAATAACCTTTCTCACAAGCGAGATATGATCAAACCCCATGGGTGTTGGATCCATTATAATCACATAGTGATGTGAACTAGATTATTGACTCTAGTGCAAGTGGAAGACTATTGGAAATATGCCCTAGAGGCAATAATAAAATGGTTATTATTATATTTCCTTGTTCATGATAATTGTCTATTGTTCATGCTATAATTGTATTAACCGGAAACCGTAATACATGTGTGAATTCATAGACCACAACATGTCCCTAGTAAGCCTCTAGTTGACTTGCTCGTTGATCAATAGATGGTTATGGTTTCCTGACCATGGACATTGGATGTCGTTGATAATGGGATCACATCATCAGGAGAACGATGTGATGGACAAGACCCAATCCTAAGCATAGCACAAGATCGCGTAGTTCATTTACTAGAGCTTTTCTAATGTCAATTATCATTTCCCTAGACCATGAGATTGTGCAACTCCCGGATATCGTACGAATGCTTTGGGTCTGCCAAACGTCACAATGTAACTGGGTGGCTATAAAGGGGCACTACAGGTATGTCCGAAAGTGTCTATTGGGTTTGGCACGAATCGAGACTGGGATTTGTCACTCCGTATGACGGAGAGGTATCTCTGGGCCCACTCGGTAATGCATCATCATAATGATCTCAATGTGACTAATGAGTTAGCCATGGGATCATGCATTACGAAATGAGTAAAGAGACTTGCCGGTAACAAGATTGAACATGGTATAGGGATACCAACGATCGAATCTCAGGCAAGTAACATGCCGATGGACAAAGGGAATTGTATACAGGATTGATTGAATCCCCGACATCGTGGTTCATCCGATGAAATCATCATGGAACATGTGGGAGCCAATATGGGTATCCAGATCCTGCTATTGGTTATTAGCCGGACATGTATCTCGGTCATGTCTGCATGGTTCCTGAACCCGTAGGCTCTACACTTAAGGTTCGGTGACGCTAGAGTTGTAATGGGAATAGATGTGGTTACTGAAGGTTGGTCGGAGTCCCGGTTGAGATCCCGGACATGACGAGGAACTCCGAATGGTCTGGAGGTGAAGATCGGTATATTGGACGAAGGGTATTTGAGTCCGGAATTGTTCTGGGGGTACCGGGTGATGACCAGTGTGACCAAAAGGAGTTTCGGAGGCCCCGACAAGTGTTTTGGGGGGGCTTATGGGCCAAGGGGAGGGGGCACACCAGCCCACTAAGGGGTTGTGCGCTCCTTCCACCCCATCTCACATAACCTGGAGAGGTGGGGGTGCCACCCCTAGGGCAGCCGCCCCTCCTGGCTTGGGGGGCAAGTTTCCTAGGGGGTGGGGGCACCCAAACCCATCTAGGGTTTCCCCTAGCCGCTGCCCCTCCTCTAGATCCATCTAGAGGGGCCGGCCCCCTCTCCCCTTCCCCCTATATATAGTGAGGGGGTGGGAGGGCAGTCACACCTTTCCAGTGGCACAACCCCTCCCTCCTCATACGTCTCCTCCTTCCCCGTAGTGCTTGGCGAAGCCCTGCGGAGAACGACAAGCTCCACCACCACCACGCCGTCATGATGTCGAAGTTCTCCCTCAACTTCTCCTCTCCCCTTGCTGGGTCAAGAAGGAGGAGGCGTCCCCGGACTGTACATGTGTTGAACAAGGAGGCGCCGTCCGTTCGGTGCTAGATCAGATCTTCTGCGAATTGAATCGCCGCGAGTATGACTCCATCATCCGCATTCTTGTAACGCTTCCGCTTAGTGATCTTCAAAGGTATGAAGATGCACTCCCTCTCTCTCTCTCTCATTGCTAGAATCTCCTAGATTGATCTTGGTGATATGTAGAAAAATTTTGAATTATTGCTATGTTCCCCAAAAGGTTTATGTATAGCCTCGTGTGTGATACATGTAACTATCACACAGGCTCTGCCTTGGTTAAACGTTTGCTTTTATCAACTACATCACACACAATTTGATGAACAAAACTGTGTGGCATTGGGCTATTCATCACAAGCGCTTTTACTTCTAGAACCATTTGCAAAGTTCCATGACCCATTTCGCAGGTTTATTAGTTACAATTAATAATTCCATTATTACGCAAATTCACATTTCATATCGAACAACTGTTTGCCAATTTCATATCAGTCACATAGATATATTTTAGCATCACAATATGATAGCTACCGGAAAACAGCACAATACAACATATAGATAGTTCAACTCCATAGGAACAATATTAGAACAATATATTCATTTCCCTAATCAAGATCATCCAGGCTCGCCTTATCAACCTCTGCTTTCAGTTCAGTAAGAACCTGTTTTGCACTGGCCAACTGGGAAAGTGTCTCCTCCTTCGCCAACACCATCTTAACAAAGTCTGATTTAAAAAATCTGATCTCATTCTCCACCTTCCTCTTTTTATCCCACATCTTCAAATATTCTTCAGTGTTGACAACACTTTCTCTAAGCCTACCTCCATTCTCCTCCTGATACATGCTCCAGAGCTTTGCTAGGCACATCTTCAAAGACTGTGGCCACTCTTGATCAACCCACTCCAAGTAAGAACACTTCCGTTCATCCTATAATATTTAAAATTAGATCAGTAACAGTTGTAGGGAAAATGGGTTTATAGCAGCATAAAAAATCACCAATACTTATTTTGAAAAACTGAAGAAACAGGTTAATTATGACATATCTTCTCAAAAAGATCAATGTGCAAATAAATTAATTGCTACTGACACGACAACCAAATTCTGGAACATCAGAAGTTATAATTAATTACAACAACGCTACAAGCTCTTACTCATGTACTATAAATAACAAATTGAACATTATAAGAGGAAGGTAAATATAGCTGCAACAGCATAGCGACAGTGTTTGGATGACAGCAAATTGATACTAACAGGTGTGTACATGCAAAAATTTAGTAACATAGAACTAATAACACTAAGGTGTCCACTATGTATGCCAAAACTGGTGTAAAGACAATTGTTGCTACATCTCGCACCGGTGCCCTGCACTAGCGAGCCGATGCAGCGGGAAAAATTCAAGGACCCAAACTCCAGAGCACCTAGTTGCTCCGAGGCCCAGTTCCTTCGTGCCATAAATATTTAGTATTTTACTGCTTGGCTGCTCGGATGTGTGGACAAGTTGGCTCCACAAACTTCTGAAACAGTGCCAAATAATTTTCTAATGGCACCGCTGATGAGATGGCAACATTTTTAGATACTAGGTACAAACTGTGACACTGTCTTAGGATGCTTTTGGTTGAAGGTGTGGTATGAATGGGTAAGGACCGTGAAAGTGTCTGAATCACATCTAACAAATTATTTGTAACAACAAAAGAGGGTCTAACCTTCTCTGCACATGCCATAAACTTCCTCCCACTGTCCACAGATTCAAACGCAACTAGATTCACGCATGGAGATTGATGGTGACAATGAGCAGACAGATCTTCATCCACCCCGCTCCATTCATTGCAACTGATGGTCCTAGGGAACTACAAGAGGAAGAAATGACTCAAATCGACCGCTGGGTAAAAATCCTTCATTCCAAGTCATAGCCCGAGAGAGAGAAGAGAGGCATACCCGGGTGGTGAAGGAGTCGTCGGAGGAGGAGGAACCGCTGGAGAGGTCTTTGAAGAAGACCATGGCGTCCCCGGTAGTAGGATGCGAGATGTCGAGAGCGAGGAAGCAAGCGAGGAAGCGGCTATTGCTTAGCAAGGAAGGAAGGGGAAACAGGGAAAATGTGACTTGTGGTTGGGGAGAAAAGGGGATGGGGAGGGGGGATGGTAGATATTTCAGCGGTAGGCCAAAAAAATTGAAATGTGGAGGGAAACTTTGCGCGTGGTGCCGCCAGACACCATTCACTTTGAACGATAGTGTGCATCACAAATGATTCTTCTGCTTAACGCACATGGGATGAGTTTGATAATTTAAATTTTGGTGGAAATTTCCCCGCATACGTCATTTCATAATTTAACATCGCTTGCTAATTTGGGCACACAAAAGAGTGTACAGCACACATACCAGACTTACTGAATCGAGAAATTTGAGTAATTAAACAGAGGCAGTTCACCTAAACATTGCTCTAACAAAAGACCAGCATTAAAAACAAAGCCTAAGTATGGATAATTTTAACAAATCCGCCGCCACACTGGCCTATGCATCGCCGGTGTGAGATGAGACGTCAATGACTTGTCCTAGCGACATGCCGCCGTTGGTGGACTCCGCGTCCCCCTGCTGAAGTCGACCGCGTTCTCATCCCCGTCCTCGTCCTCGGCACCACCATCAAGGTTGTAGTACTCGTAGTAGTGGCTGCGCTAGAGCTCGCGTTGGTACTCCATGCCGATTCCTCGATGGACAGACTCTTCTCTACCTCGACCTGGGCCACGTGCAACTCATCCTCCTGATGCTCCTCGATCTCCGCCCCCTCCTGCATCTCTAGCTCCCGCTCGACGACCTCATGAGGAAATAGGTGCTCCATAGCCACCGCCGCCTTTTCAGACGTGGGTTGCATGCTGGATTCCGAGGTGGCCTGGAATATCTTTGTGTGGATGGCCTCGACTAGGGCCATGGCGACATCGGTGGCACGGACGGCAGCTCGAGCGCTCTCGGCATTTGCAGACACCATCACAGCAGCAGGCTGCAGCCGTCTCAACTTCTGCAACTGCCCTGTCGGCTGCCCCAGACACCCTCTTGGCGGAAGCGGCGGCACTCTCGACATAGGCGCCTACGCTCGCGGTGCAGGCGACGGTGCTCGAGGGGGGACGCGACCATCGTACGGGCCTTCACGAAGCATTTCCACGACGTCATCTTTGCAAGAAGGGGGTGCAGGAATGGGGATCGAGATTTGTGGATTCGAGGGTTGCCGACACTGGAGCAGACGAGCCGGCGAAGCTTAAGGAGGACGACTTAAATAGACCCAGAATTTTTCATCGCAAATGATCCCTATGAAACAACTGTGTGTGATTTTGTAGATATCTTTTATTAGCTATGAAAGACGAATTTGGAGTAAAGTGGCAACAGATGGTGTTTGAAATGTACCAGAAAAATTGTAGTACTAATAGAACTGTCATGTCAAATTTTGGAAAATTTCAGGGGTCATTTGACCTTTTAAGATATTTAAGTGATTTTCTAGCCATTTAATGACCGTATTGAAATTTGAACTACATGTACATGCAGCAGCTAACCAAAACGGTTTGAAAAGTCATATTTTGTCTACTTGTGTGTCATTTAATTCCATGTGCAGTAAATTGAAAGGAATTTTCAAACATATTGGTCTAACGTCTATGACACAATTGAACACTGAGTGCAATCGCATTTAAATTCCAAAAAAATTAAAAACATGAAACCTTACTTGATGTAATGTCATAGCACCAAGATGATGTGGTACAAAAAATGGCATGTTTGACAAAAGTTTGGACATGCACCCCTCACAAACCGGAGCAACTCACTAGAAGGCTCGTGGTTCTAAGAGGGAACAATGCATGTTTGATGACGAACGGCAGATAGCTTCCTCTTACGGCCTTCAAAAAATTTTGACATGTAATATGCACTAATACTAACTGTCATGTGAAAATTTGGAAAATTTCAGGGGTCATTTGACCTTCTGAAGACATTTAAGTGATTTTCTAGCCATTTAATGACCATAATTCAAATTTGAACTAGATGTAGATGCAATGGCTAACCATAACAATTTGAAAATTCATGTTTGTGTACTTGTGTGCGAGTTAATTCCATGTGCAGTAAATTAGAAGGAATTTCCAAACATATTGGTCTCACGGCATGGACATATGCATGGAGTGCCATGGCATTTTAATTCCAAAAAATTAAAAAGATCAGGAAAACATGAAACTTTGCTTGATGTAATGTCATGCCACCAAGATGATGTGGTACAAAAATTGGCTTGTTTGACAAAAGTTTGGACACACACCCCTCACAAACCGGAGCAACTCACTAAAAGGCTCGTGGTTCCGAGAGGGAACAATGCATATTTGATGACGAACGACAGATAGTTTCCTCTTACAGCCTTCAAATTTTTTCTATGTGTAATGTGAACTGATACAAACGGTCATGTGAAAATTTGGAAAATTTGAGTGGTCATTTGACCTTTTGAAGACATTTAAGTGATGTCCTAGCCATTTAATGACCGTAATTCAAATTTGAACTAGATGTACATGCAACGTCTAACCATAATAGTTTGAAAAATCATATTTGTGTAATTGTGTGCAAGTTAATTCCATGTGCAGTAAATTAGAAGGAATTTTCAAACATATTGGTCTCACGGCATGGACACATGTATGGAGTGCCATGGCATTTTAATTCCAAAAAATTAAAAAATGACCAGGAAAACATGAAACCTTGCTTGATGTAGTGTCATGCCACTAAGATCATGTGGTACATAATTTGGCTTGATTGACGAACGTTTGGACACACATCCCTCACAAACCGGAGCAACTCACTAGAAGGCTCATGGTTCCGAGAGGGAACAATGCAAGTTTGATGATGGACGGAAGATAGCTTCCTCTTACGGCCTTCAAAATTTTTCTACGTGTAATGTGTGCTCATACAAACTGTCATGTGAAAATTTGGAAAAGTTCAGGGGTCATTTGACCTTTTGAATACATTTAAGTGATTTCCTAGCCATTTAATGACCGTAATTCTAATTTGAACTAGATGTATATGCAATGGCTAACCATAACGGTTTGAAAAATCATATTTGTGTACTTGTGTGCGAGTTAATTCCATGTGCAGTAAATTAGAAGGAATTTTCGAACATATTGGTCTGACGGCATGGACACATGCATGTACATGCATGGAGTGCCATGGCATTTTAATTCCAAAAAGTTAAAAAATGATCAGAAAAACATGAAACCTTGCTTGATGTAATGTCATGCCACCAAGATGATGTGGTACAAAAATTGGCTTGCTTGACAAAATTTTGGACACACACCCCCCACAAACCGGAGAAACTCACTAGAAGGCTCGTGGTTCCGAGAGGGAATAATGCATGTTTGATGACGAATGGCGGATAGCTTCCTCTTGCGGCCTTAAAAATTTTTCTACGTGTAATGTGCACGGATACTAACTGTCATGTGAAAATTTGGAAAATTTGAGGGGTCATTTGACCTTTTAAAGAGATTTAAGTGATTTTCTAGCCATTTAATGACCGTATGGAATTCAAATTTGAACTAGATGTACATGCAACAGCTAACCATAACGGTTTAAAAAATCATATTTGTGTACTTGTGTGTGAGTAAATTCCATGTGTAGTAAATTATAAGGAATTTTCAAACATATTGGTCTCACGGCATGGACACATGCATGGAGTGCCATGGTATTTTAATTCCAAAAGTTAAAAAATGATCAGAAAAACATGAAAACTTGCTTGATGTAATGTCATGCCACCAAGATGATGTGGTAAAAAAAATTGGCCTGTTAGACGAAAGTTTGGACACACACCCCTCACAAACCAGAGCAACTCACTAGAAGGTTCATGGTTCCGAGAAGGGAACAATGCATGTTTGATGACGAACGACAGATAGTTTCCTCTTACGGCCTTCAATTTTTTCCTATGTGTAACATGCACTAATACAACTGTCTTGAAAATTTCAGGGGTCATTTGACCTTTTGAAGACATTTTAGTAATTTTCTAGCCATTCAGTGACCATAATTCAAATTTGAACTACATCAGCATGCAACGGCTAATCATAACGGTTTGAAAAATCATATTTATGTACTTGTGTGCGAGTTAAAAAATCATCAGACGATGTAAATATCTGGTGTTCAAAAAAGAAAATGTAAATCTAGCAAGACAATCGACCCCACACGATTGGCACTCTATTTCGCGCCTCGAGGTTTGGAAGGTGAGTGGCGGGCTTTATTAATCAGACACGGTTCTGCATTGGGAACCGTCAGCTATTATGTAAACACACAAATTTTGCTGCAGGAATCGTGTGTAATTCACACTACAGTATTCATAAATTCTTGCGACCGGCATGTGTACTATTCCCATCGGTCTAGATTTCGGCCACCAATATATACTACCTTGCTCACGTCGTCCCACCTGCATTCTCATCTAGATCCTCCCCTTGCTCACCCTCTCTCTCTCTCTCTCTAAAATCTCTGCCATGACGCTGCCGGTCTGCCCACGCGCCGACGAGGAGTCACCACCCTCCAAGGACGCTCACTCTAAGAGCAGCAACAAGGACACCTACGCGCCGCCAGACGAGGTTGCGCCGGATCCCCCAACTTTGGATTGGTTTTGGGGCCAGTACGATCTTTGTCTTTGGAAGTCGCTGCCGCCGGCTGAGAAAGCCAGACAAGTGGCTTTCAAGAAGGAGATGGCGGAGGAGGATGCGAGGTACCAGGAGGCCTGTGAAGCCCGTGATGCCGCCTAGAAAAATGAGCCGACGAAGCTTTGGGGGCGGGCGCATCATCGTGCGGAGGAGGTGTATGAAGACGGGTACTTCGCGAGGAAGGCCAGAGGCACTAGGCGCCTCATCACTTCATGGAGCTAGGCCGATATGCTCCCGCGTGCCACCGACGAGGAGCTCCGGTGGCCGCCCAACAAAATGGCAAGATCGTTCGCGCGCGTCCGCCTGCAAGAGGCAGATCGGCACGCCAAGCGCTGCGAGGCAGAGGAGGCGGAGTACTGCCTCCACTCTGGGAAGACACCGTGCACCAGGGAGCTGCTGGCGAGTGGCTGCCGGAATACTGGCCCCAGGAGGGATTATTAGTTTTAGTATTGTTTGTTTTCAATTTTATGCATTGTACCTTGTAGTTAAGTATCATCACGTATATGTGATGATATTATATATATTCTGTGATGAACTAATGAACAATTAATGATATATATATATATATATTATGAATTCCATTTTCTATCTGTTATTGTATACTAATTTGAATCTATCTGGTATCATCCACATATATAGAATGGAAAGCGTATAAACACACACTGAAGCAGAACATATAAGAATGGAAAACAATGTACACACATTGAAACAGAGCAATAGTATGATTGCTGTGAATACATAGTTATCCACGTCGAAACGACTCAACAAAATAAAACGCGTCCATGAGACCATGACCAACAGCCCTTGCCTATGGTAGCTCTTGGCTCTGCCTGAACTGGTGCAGGCGTTCGTCCAAGTGGTCGACACGCTCGTGGTACATCTGGAGCCCGATCTCGAGCTCCAAGTTGGCTATTTCATCGGAGATCACCACCTCGAGAATGCAACGGCCATGTTCCTCTACTGCGCCCAGGTGGACACCTGGGCCAAGGAGACGGTCGAGCCTATCGACCAACGTGTTGGCATCGAGCGGGCTGCAGACAAGGCAAACTGCGCGACCCATGCGAATGACATGTCGGGCGTCCGGTGCAAGTACGGTGCAGGAGGCCTCCGGTGCAAGTATGGCACAGAGGGCATGTGCCCACTCCTGGCGAGGTATGGGGGTACTGACGGGACGTGTACCCTGCTGCGACGCCCTGCCGACAGCAGGCAAGCGCTGATGGATCCGCTCTTGCTATGTGGCGCGCCACGCCTCTCGCTCTGCGGCGCTCCAACAGTCTTGCCGTACGGCGAGCCGCAGCCTATCAGCGCGGATGCGCCTAGCTTGCTCTGCGGCGCGCCATCGATCATGTTGTGCGGAGAGCTGCAACCTCTCGACGATGACATGCCTATCTTGATCCGCGGTGCTGAAGCTCCATGCGCCAAGGGTCTGCTCAACCCTGGCGATGACGCGCATCACGACATCGTCCATCGCGTTGCCGGGGAGCGCCGCGGCCTCGACGGGTTGTGGCGCCTTTTGGTTTTTCCTTGTCGACGAGGTTGATGGCAGAGGCGGCGCTTTGGTGCGTTCACATGCTTGGAAAAGGTGGATGTGCTACAGGTTGTGCTTGTTGCCTCCGTGCGTCGTGCCGCACCTAGGTTTATGTGCAATATCGCTGGGTGGTGGGAAACAGGTGAGAAAATGGCGGGAAACAACAGCGTGTTCATAGAACGCCATCAATTAATGGAAACTTAGCATATAAGGAACATCGAGCTAGCACAAGAAGTAGATGATGATGAGATGAAAACGGACCACACTAGGGAACCCGTCGGTGATGAATTCATCAATCGCAAACGGTTGTACACTAACAAGCGTTTTCCCACAACACACATGGCTTATTCCATCACAAACAGGTAGGATGGATCAACTATATGCCACATATACACATTGTCAAAAAGTAATGCGGTAGACCTTCTTTAACATATGTTTAAAAAAAGAAAAAGCAAGGACCTCGAGGTTAAATTAGCTGAGGGAATGGGTCATTTCGGTCATTTGACCAAAATGACCCATCTTATCAGTTAATTTAACATCAACACAACTTCCCATACAGTCACCCATCTGATGGCTGCTCCAGCCTGAGCACATTTAACTTGAGAGTTCTCTTAGATGAGCTACTAGTGGAAGAGCTGGTCCTTGCTGATATAGGATGCCTATTCGCATCCTTATGGCGTATCCGGATGACCGCCCGTCCCCCAATGGCCAATACATGTTGTGCAGACAGAGCATATCACATACGTCTTATTAGAAGCAATCGTCTGTGTTATTATCGGTCTTCGAACGCATTTCTGATTACAGACCTGTTTGCCACGTATCACACACATCTTGTTATATTTAACCATTTCTGTTCTCTTGTCTCAACGCAAATAGTTCATTCGAGTGAACCGCATGTCGTATATCGCACACACCTTGATCCGCCTGACCGTTTCTTTTGTGTTACCTAATCACAAATAGTTCATCCAAGTGAACCTTATGTTGTATATCGCACACACCTTCATTTGGCTTCCCGTTTCTTTTGTTCCTCCTCATCGCAAATAGTTAATTGAACGGAACCATATGTGCTGCATTGCAGACAAAACCAAAATCTAAATCGTGTTTGATGCATCCGTCATCGCAAAAGTTTTGCCCCTTTTTTGACAGTTTTTTACACCAGCATTTGCGATTATTGTGTCGCACACAATTTCATCGAAGTGTCTCTGATCGTAGTGTCGCGTTAGTAGCATCCTGCAGTAGTGTACGCCTCCCACAGATTGATAAACCTTAGGTCATCCACTTGAGCGAAAATTGCTACCGTCCTACAAAACTTTGCGCCTGGAGGCCCAACACTTGTCTACAAGAATAAAGTTGCGTAATAGACATCAGTCGTTCGCCGTCTGGGGGCTCGGCATGGTCGGCCCTCTCCGGACTGGGGCGAGTGGTTTTACACACCTGTTGGTGGTAGTCGATAAGTAAACCAAGTGGACTGAAGCGAAGCCAATAAAAAAGTTGGACTCGAAGACTGCCATTCGGTTCATCAAGGAAATAGTGTTCAGATTTGAAGTCCCCCACAACATCATCACCGATAACGGATCTAACTTTGACTTGGGCGAATTCCGCGAGTTTTGCTATTCCCAAGGAACTCAGGTCGATTACGCCTCCGTGGCACACCCACAGTCGAATGGACAGGCGGAGCGGGTGAATAGACTGATACGCCAAGGACTGAAGCCTCGCCTCATGCGCGACCTGACGCACGCTGTAGGGGCTTGGGTCACTGAGTTACTATCAGCTCTCTGGGGCCTGCGGGCGACCCCAAACCGGTCCACCAACCGCACTCCGTTCTTCACGGTGTATGGGTCGGAAGCAGTTTTACTGAGTGACTTACTTCACAATTCTCCCCGAGTGGACCTTTACCCAGAAGTGAGGCCAAAGACGCAAGGCAAGACGGCCTCGACCTCTTGGAGGAGGAACATGAGTTGGCGCACATAAGGTCGAGGTTGTACCAACAAGAACTACGCCGCTACCACGACAGACACGTCAGAGGTCGTGCTTTTAAGGAAGGGGAGTTGGTTCTCTGAGTGGAGCAGCAGATGCCTCACAACCTAGCTCCCCCTTGGGAAGGGCCATTTGCCATATCCAAGGTCCTGCATAATGGAGCCTATAGACTCTACAACTTCAGCAAAGAAATCGAAGGTCCCAGTGCTTGGAATGCGGACCTGCTCCACAAGTTTTACATGGAGAATAAAAAATCTCCTTTGTAATAGTATTCCGAATGGACATGGATGAATAAAAGTCTTACTTTTCCTGTATATCATCTAGTTCGGCCTACAACTGCGTTTTCACTCAGGTGACTAACTGCATTCGAAAACTAACACACCCCCACTTGGTGTAAGGGCTTAGCTGCGAACCAGTTTTCAGCTAAGTTAAAAAACAATCCGAGTGAAGACCTGCTCCACACTCGGGGGCTTAGCTGTGAACCAATTTTCAGCTAAGTTAAAAAACAATCCGAGTGAGGACCTGCTCCACACTCAGGGGCTTAGCTGCAAACCAGTTTTTGCCTAAGTTGAGAAATAATCCGAGTGAGGACCTGCTTCACAGTCGGGGGCTTAGCTCCGAACCAGTTTTCGCCTAAGTTAAAAAAAATCTGAGTGAGGACCTGCTCCGCACTCGGGGGCTTAGCTGCGAACCAGTTTTCGCCTAAGTTAAAAAAGGATCCGAGTGAGGACCTGCTCCACACTCGGGGGCTTAGCTACGAACCAGCCTTTGCCTAAGTTCGGAAACGATCCGAGTGAGGACCTGCTCCACACTCAGGGTCTCAGCCACGGACCAGCCTTCACCTAAGTCTAAACAAGCATGAAAGTAAGTAAAGGTTCAAAGTTTCCAATGAAAAGCTTCGATCCGTTCAAATGAACCAAGGCAAAAAGTAAAATGAGCTCAGAGCTCGTCAGAGTATATGGTTACACCAACCACCCGGCATCCCGGGGAAAATTTAATCAAGTTTTCCAAGCATCAGGCTGGGGGCTGGCTGGCTCGACAAAGGTCTCCAGGTCGATCCCGTCGGCAGGCTTTGATGAATGTCTCCATAAAGTCCTCGAACTTGAGCTTCTTAGTGTTGACCACTCGGAGGTTCTTTAGCTTCTCATCGTCCACGTCCTTCCAGTGGACTCGAATGAGTGACAAGGCCACATCAGCGCCGCTCCGGGCAGCTGACTTCTTCCACGCTTGCACTCGAGCAGGAATCTCATTCAGCCGAGTCATGATTGACTCCAGGTCCATCTGGGTCTTCTCACCCGGCTGCAACTCCTTGTCAATCCTCTCTATGGCGCCCCTCACCTGAATGATGTACCCCAAGGCGTTCTCCAGACAGTCCTCCAGTCGCAAGATGATGAGAGATGCCTTGTCATCAATGATAGATCTTGAGGGGTTCATGTCCCTCTCGATACTCTCCATCTCTAGCTCCTCACTATAGCAGTGCTCTGTTTAGGGGAAGCAATTCGCAAATGAGTGATTGAAGAAAACCAAACAACATAAGAAATTCCATTCGGCCAAGAAAGGACTTACCAGAAAGCTTCTCGTACATCTCCTTGCAGAAATCTTCAATGTATTGCTCCAGCGCATTCTTCTTCTCGACAAGCTGTGCAACCTTCTCCTCCAGAATCTGCTTCTCCTTTCTGAGGGCACTGGCTTGAACCTTACACTTCTTCTCCCACTTGGAAGACTCACCCTTCACAGTAGTGGCAGCAGTTTTGAGGCTCTCTATCTCCTTCTCCATCTTGCCGATGATGACCCACAACTATAGGGGATCGTTTGTAGCCTTCTTCAATAAATAAGAATGTCGAACCCAACGAGGAGCTAAAGGTAGAACAAATATTCCCTCAAGTTATATCGACCACCGATACAACTCTACACACACTTAATGTTTTCTTTACCTAAAACAAGGATGAAACTATTTTGCAAGAATAAAACTACGAGTACTTTGCAAGAATAAAACTATGAATAAATTGCAAGGTAATAAAAGTAGGTAGCTTTTGTCAACAAGAAAGTCATTTGTCCCTAGGCAATCGATAGCAAGTACCGGTAATCATTCTTGTATTTTTATATGAGGGAGAGACATGAGCTAACATACTATCTCTGCGTGGATCATATGCACTTATGATTGGACGCCTAGCAAGCATCCACAAGTACTAAAGATCATTAATGTCATGAAACCCAACCATAGCATTAAGTATCAAGTCCTCTTTACTCCCATACGCCATAACCCACTTACTCGGGTTTAAGCTTCTGTCACTCTCGCAACCCACCATAAGCAAACCATGAACACATTGCAACACCGTACAGCGAGGATCCGTCCGTTTGCACGACACGGAGGGCACCGTAGGACAACACCATAAATTAAATATACAATCGTACCAACCAAGATCGCGATTAACCCACAGGACAAAACGGATCTACTCAAACATCACAGGATAGCCAAATATCATTAGAAAATAATATATGGAGTTGAAAACCATGTTTAAGTAGAGATTACAGCGGGGATAAGGGGTGTTACACCGCTACATAGAGGGGCAGAAAGTTGGTGTTGATGGTAGCAAGATTGTTGATGTAGATCGGCCTCACGATCCTAGCCCCAGCGGCACTCCGGCGTCACCGGGAGAGAGAGGGAGAGAGCCCCCTGTCGGTGTCAAAACCGGCGGATCTTGGGTAGGGGGTCCCAAACTGTGCGTCTAAGGCTAATGGTAACAGGAGGCTGGGGACACGATGTTTACCTAGGTTCGGGCCCTCTTGATGGAGGTAATACCCTACTTCCTGCTTGATTGATCTTGATGATATGAGTATTACAAGAGTTGATCTACCACGAGATCGTAGAGGCTAAACCCTAGAAGCTAGCCTATGATTATGATTGTCGTCCTACGGACTAAACCCTCCAGTTTATATCGACGCTGGAGGGGGCAAGGGTTACACAAAGTCGGTTACAGAGAAGGAGATCTATCATCCGAATCGCCAAGCTTGCCTTCCATGCAAAGGAGAGTCCCATTCGGACACATGACGAAGTCTTCAATCTTGTATCTTCATAGTCCAACAGTCTGACCAAAGTATATAGTCCGGCTGTCCGGATACCCCCTTATCCAGGACTCCCTCAGTAGCCCCTGAACCAGGCTTCAATTACGATGAGTCCGGCACGCATATTGTCTTCGGCATTGCAAGGCGGGTTCCATCTCCGAATACTCCAAGGTAAATTTCAAACACTTAAGTCGTGTCCGGCTCTGCAAGACACATTTCACATACCACCGTAGAGAGAACAATATTTCAGAAATCTAATCTGCTGACAACTCTTCACAGCGTGATAGCACGCCATGGTCCGGTCATTATTCGAACTGTTTCCTCCTAACTAGCTACTCCGCATATTGCGATGCGGTTTCTTTGGCGCGTCTTGTCAAAGCAGAGATCGTGCCCCCGCAGGTTTCTCATCATACGGGTGTGGGTAACCTAACTGCACCACCAATCATGGTGAGTGGGGGACGAGCAGGTTTCATTTAGGCAAGCGAGGAGGCGCAAAGGTTCATTACCTCTATAAAGAGGAAAGGCCTCTTCCTTTTCACCCATGCCTTCTCCCTCTGCTCGCCCATTCTCTTTCACTTGAGAATGCCCGAGCATTCATCTTCTCTACCGACAAAGGTTCTCCGAAAATGTCCGGATCCAGAGCAGGAGGCGAGTGGATGGCCTCTACCGTCCAGGAGAAGGATATCAAAAAGCTTCGGGAGGCTGGGTAACTGGCCCAGAAAATCGGCCACCGTCTTCCGACGGCGGGACAAATTGTCCCTACTCCGGAGTCCCATGAGAGGGTTGTGTTTCTCCCTCATTTTGTCCGCGGGCTCGGGTTTCCCCTTCACACATTTGTTCGCGGCATCATGTATTATTATGGGATCAATTTTCATGATCTATCCCCC
Source organism: Triticum aestivum (assembly GCF_018294505.1). Classification (NCBI taxonomy): domain Eukaryota; kingdom Viridiplantae; phylum Streptophyta; class Magnoliopsida; order Poales; family Poaceae; genus Triticum; species Triticum aestivum. Next base: position 512,685,702 of record NC_057813.1, read on the forward strand.
AATTCCTTCCTCAATATCTCAACGTTTATCGTCGTGTGCGAGGCCTTTCTCCGCATCACGCCACTCTTTGGCCTATGGTTGAAGATCTTCAATGTGAAGCCCAAGGTGGTGAGCGGCGAGCACGCCAAGTGCGGAGGCGCCATGGTGAGCAGGATGCCCAAGGTCACATGGCCGACAGGTACCTTCAATGATTCCGTCAAGGAGTGGCAGCAGCAGTGGTTCTATATTACTAAGCCGCGCGACAAAAAGTGGGCCGCTTCTCCTGGGTTCCGATCCGGAGCCCCTTTGCGGCTTACGCCCTGGCCCAAGAAGGGCTTGAGTTGGTCCTCATCCAACGAACCGTCGATGATCCAGACACGCGTCAAAGGTATGGAAGACAAGGCCATCAAGCTTGTTGACGTAGTCCAGGTGATGTTGGTCCGCCTGGTTCTTCCTTGTCAGGACCGAGCCTGCAATTTGTGGGAGTATGACCCGACCGAGCACCAGACCCTGCGAGAGCTTTTCGGCTCCTCACACAAGGACATCTGGAAGGTGCTTTTTACCAACTGTCCCGCCCCGCAAGTCCGGTAAGTAGTCATTATATTTTGTCCATCCATATGGTTCATGGTCATATCCCGGGAAAGATGCCCTAACGCGCTTCCCGCAATTATCATAGGGGTGGACGAAGATGGCGGGGCGGATACATTGTCTAGCCCCGTTGCCAGAAGAACCAGCCGGACCACTTCTGTCGATGATGCTGGTCCCGGCGCCTTACGAGGCGCCAAAGAAAGAGGCCCATAAAGAGGCCAAGGAGACCAGGAGCAGCCTCCATCGTTGTGGTGCTTCGGACACAAAATCCAAAGACTCCAATACCCACATATCCTCTGAAGAGGAAGAAGAGGAGGTAGAAGATGAGTCCCCCATGGGGGGAGGAAAGAAAAGGACGGCCTCCTCATCTCTGGAGGCCGAATTGCCTAAGAGGGGAAAACCCCCCTTCCAGAGGCGTCCACCACGGCTACCGACAGCAGCCCGGAGTGGCATCCTAGGGCCCAGCCCCTGGTAAACTCGTAAGTATACGAAATCCGAACAAGCCTAGGGGTCCAGGATTACTAAAGCGTAATATTTTAATTTGCACCACACTTTTTGCAGTCCGGCAAGGTCTCGCGCCGAACAGTCCTCATCGGAGGATTCGTTGAGCTCAGATGCCCTAGAGAGCGAGACACCTCCGAAGGCCCCTTCCCCTAAGCCTGGTTGTGACACCGAGGTGTCGTCCCAAAAGGACCCAGGCCAGGAGGGGCATACCTCCGGGGTCGGGCCCGCGGGAGCGGCGGTTCCCATGAGGGTCGACAGCAGGGGCGGCCTTGGATTCATCCAATAGCCGGACACAGTCCCGGAGACCCTTGAGGCTCTGGGATCAGGCAGGCAACCCCCCTTGAATAGAGGGGGCGATGCTGCTTCGCCTGCAACCTCTGTCCAACCAGATGTGCAGGGCAGCTTATCGACATCACTGAAGAGCGCTTCCATTATCGATGAACATCGCGCCCTTATGGGCATGGTGATTGAAAAGATTCAGGCCGCTGAGAGCGGACTGAATGAATCCTGCATCAGCATTATAAAAGGCTTGGAGGTACGTTTTTAGGAATTTTTAGAAGATTGTCATAGTATAGATAGTAGCCCTTGATACACTGTCCGGTGAAGAAGAGAACCGGACAGGGGATCAAATTCCCGTTCGTAGGAGACTCAGCTAATGACATATGTCTCTTCCTTTATGAACAGGCATCTGCAGCGACTGTTGTCTCTCATACTACAGAAGTGTCCGGACTTAAAAGGAGTCTGGAGCGAACCGAAGAAGAACTTGGCCAAGTAAAGAAGCAGTTGGAGGACAATCAAGGTATGTCGAAACCTTATTAAGTTTAGCACAAATAAATAGTTGTGCCTAATGAAAGCATTTATATTGCACGCTCTAGGGGCGAATGCTGAAATTGAGGCGCTTAAGAAGGCTGTTGCCTTGGCCAAAAAGAAGGCAGCCACGGAGCAGGCTCTCCGCGAGAAGCACGAGGCCAGGGTTATTGAAGCTGAAAGAGAGCTCCAGGAAGCCGTGGAGAAAGGAGAGACTTTGGAGCAGAGTCTATCATTGAAAGAATCTGAACTCACCTAAGATCTCCAAGCTGCAAATAATGCTCGGGAGGAAGCCCAAGCAGCTCTGAAGGATATTCAGGAGGCGAGGAAGATTGCAACTAGTATGGCTTTTTCTTATTCAAAGCAATTTTATGCGGGAGCAGGAAAATTTTAGGGTGACCCATTGAATCCTGATTTCTCCAGGGGCGTTTGCGGATCTTCCGCGCAGCATATCTGATGTTGCTCAATTCTATTGATCTGAGGAGAAGAAGACTGTGGAAAAGCTCTTTTGGTCGCAGTATTTGGCACCGAATTACCCGGTGCCATTTGTCGACCAGCTGAAGCAGCTGGTCGAACTGCACCAGGCAGCCGAACTAGCCATGAAGGATTTGATTATCCGGCTATGGCCCACCGAGCCCATTACGGACAGTTACTTTGGGCTCGTGAAGTGAATTGTGAGTGCTTGTCCTCGGCTTGACGTCATTAACCGGTCGGTTTGTATAGAAGGTGCGCGAATGACATTTGCCCGTGCAAAAGTGCACTGGGGAAAGCTGGATGCTGAGAAGCTGATGACCGAGGGACCGCCGGAGGGGAAGGAGCACCGCAAGCCCGAATTATATTATGATGGTGTCTTGAAAGGGGCCCGCCTTATGGCGGAGCAATGTGCCAAAGACATTATATTTCCCTGAAGACAGTCATGTTATCCTTTTGTAAGGCGGAACAAAGTCACTTTTATTTATGTATTTGCCTGTTATATGAAAGTTTTCCTCCTGTGCGGCCATTTGATATATTAATCTTGAGAGTTGGCCAGTCGTCGGCTTCTACCCCCACGTAGGAAGTACGGGGGTGTTCGGGATACACCTGAACACTCTTTACCCCATTCTTGTGTCCATAAAGGAGGTGTTCAGCATAGCGAACCAGGCAATCGGACTATATGGCTTTATCACTCTCACTTAGCAATAGGAATTCGAGTATGGTAGGCGCAGCCCCTGGTGTTCGGAAGACCGCACGCCGGGCTCTAACAGCGCCTGATCGGTAGACCGATCCGTCACACTCTGCATTTCATTATGGCATTGTGCGGAATAAATCCTTAAAGATTTTACAACCTCTCGAACAGCTGACCAGCTCTCGCATTATCATGACAGTCAGTTTTCGGCTTTCTCTACTGAGGTGCTCATCCGAAAGAACCGGGACACAATCGCAGTAGTTCTCCCAGTGCTACCTTAGCCGATATTGCGGAATGTAAGGTACCAAAACATGGGAGCCGGGCAAACCCATCTAATGACCCAAGACATGATTCGGAGCTGATGCATATAATGCTATAAGTTCGGGGTGCCGAGCGACCGAGAAGGTGGTCGGACTTTGTTGCCATAGTGCGGGTACAATGAAGCCCCTGGCATTTTAAGGCATAACACGATGTTCGGATGCCGTTATGACAAAATGTTAATGAGAAATGATAGCAGATAAGCGTCAAATGACTCTACATGTTGTATTCGAGTAATACGGCTATGCGTATGAGTACGGTGCATGTTATAAAGGAGAGGCATGACGGCAGAACCTGTTGGGACCGGGCGGTAGGGAGCTGTGTATGGATCCGAAGTAATGTACGAATTGTATTTAGGGGAGATGTATGAAGATTCCCCCTTTGTGCGTCCGAGCTGATTCGATGTCTCAAGTCCAGTTATGCGTAAAGGCGAACCTGCGAAGAAAATGCTAGGTGTTTGTGTGCCACGGAGCGGCTGGGCCGTGGGATGTGGCCCGTCCCAGCTTATGCCGGAGGGTTTACCTGAGCCCTGATCAGGCTGAGATATCATTAAGCAGTTCGGACTCCTTTATCGGTGTCTAGGAGTTTGGCTGTCGAATCAAGGTTCGATTGAAAAAGCTGCGACTCGCTGCTTCTGTTGCTGAAGTGGCCGAATACCCTTCGGCGCCGAGGTGAAGCTCGGTCTGGCCCGTAATTGTGACTACGTCAAGCGGGCCTGGTATTTTAAGATTGCCATAGGCATGGCCTGATACCGTGTTGAATCGCAGTTCACGCTGGCGATGCGTAATAGCTACTGCCTAGAGGGGGTAATGTCGAAGACCAACTCTTCGGTATGGTGACTTTTTGGTGATCCGAGGACCATCTTCAGAGTGATGGGACCTATACAACTGACCTTTGCACCTGGTATGACACCTTGAAATGATGATTTTAGTGGGTTTGGTCCTTAAGTGGTCCATTCCTATCCGGCGCACTGTGTCTTAGTGCAGCAAGTTTGGACTGTTGTCTCCGCCAATAGGAGGATATCGCTGGTTGATATTGGCCAAACGGTCTAGTCGATCGAAGATGATCGGTCATATTTTAATATAGTGGGGCAACTTGCTTTGTCGAGTTGACGTCCCGAAGAGTGCACATCCGCTCCCATTTGGGGATGTGGACGGTGTTTATCATGTTCGCCGTGTTGGCGGAAGAGTTTCTTTTGCCCTGTATTGCTTGATGATCTGGGCTCCTTGCTCTGAGACCCCTTCTTACTATCTTCGGCACCAACCTGCCAACTTGTTTAAAGACCCAACATTCTCTATTGGTATGATTGGCTGCCGTTCCTGGGGTACCATGAATTTGACATGGGCGGTCGAGTATGCGGCTAAGGCCGGATGGGCCCGAATTTTGAAGTGTCTTCTCCCGCTGACCAGATTGAGGGCCACAGACTCCTGTATTGACTGCCATGTCCTGGGCATCATCATTTTTCTTGGGACTCTTATGTTTGTTGAGTCGAGGTTTGCAGATGCTGTTCCTGGCTTCTGATGTGCCCGGGGTGCTTGCTATGTTGTTGTTTAGTATGTTTTGCTGGTCTTGCGCGTAGCCCCTGGCCGTAGTCTGTTGGTGGCGGGGTTTAGGCTGGTGTTTGGTTTTTAGTGCCTCCTCCTCGAATTGAGGTAGTGGCCTGTGCTTTTGGTAACATTTTGTTTGGCGCTCGAGTCCGTATTCCTTGGCTGCCCGGACCTCAGTCCGTCTGTCTATTAGCAGATCATGGTCTGCTTGTAGCTATTGTTCCTTCTGCTTCATGCTTCTTGTAGTGGCCGTAAGCCAGCGCTCGAAGCGCTTCTGCTCTACGGGATCCTCAGGCACGCCGAATTCGTCATCGCCTAAGCTTATCTCGTCTTCGGAGAGAAGCATATAATTGTCGACCTTCAAGTCTCCGTTTGTTGCCTGTTCATGTGGGCTAGCTTGCTCAGGATTATATTCATCTTCGGCACCATCCGGAATGTTTTCGTCTCCTGTGCCGGTATTGCTGTGGCGGGGCTTAGAGTGGCGCCGATGACGCCCATGCTTTGATTTCTTTACTGAGGGGTTGTCTTTTGTTGCCTCATCGCCTGTGTTTTCTTTATGGGTGTCCACCATATATATATATATATATATATATATATATATATATATATATATATATCATATGAAGAGGTGGCTATCCAGCGCCCTGCGGGCGGTGGTTCCTGTTCTTCTCCCGCATCATCGTCTATACCATCGATGTCTTCGGAGTCGAAGTCAAGCACATCGGTCAAATCATCGATAGTGGCTATTAAATGGGTGGTGGGTGGGTAACGAATTTCTTCGTCGCCTGCTTCCGACTCAAGCCAGACATAGTTCGACCAGGAATCTCCTGACAGAGAGAGAGACCTTAACGAATTTAGCACATCGCCAAAAGGGGAGTTCTGAGAGATATCCGCGGCGGTGAACTCCATTGCTGGAGCCCAATCGGACTCGATGGGCCCGGGCGCGCGCGGTTCAGAACCCACATCCAGACATAAGTCCGAGGGTCCGGTGACGCAGATTCCCTTAACGGCGGAATCTGTGTTCGGCTCTATCGCCTAAGAGTATGCGGCCTCCGTGGCGGGGTCCATCCACCCGTCCTTGGACGACGCGATCTGCCGCAGATTTAGGTCCAGAGCAGCTGCAGAGGCGACATTCCGAATACTGTCCGACAGCAGATTTAACTCGTGCTCGTCGTGACTGCTCGGCGCTCCTGATGCAGGCCCGAATCCATCGAAGATCAAGTCTCCGCGGATATCGGAGTGTAATTCAAGTTTCTGAACCTGGCCTGATAGCCAGGGGCGTAGCGGTCGATCCACTCCAGACGGCCAAGCGAGTTGGCCCGCAGAGCAAAGCCGCCAAACACGAAGATCTGTCCGGGGAGAACAGTTTCGCCCTGGACTGCGTTGTTGAAGGTTGAGGGAGCCATTGAGCCTTACAGTGACGGCACAGAGGAACTCTCAATGAAAGCACCAATGTCGGTGTCAAAACCGGTGGATCTCGGGTAGGGGGTCCCGAACTGTGCGTCTAAGGCTAATGGTAACAGGAGGCTGGGGACACGAGGTTTACCCAGGTTCGGGCACTCTCGATGGAGGTAATACCCTACTTCCTGCTTGATTGATCTTGATGATATGAGTATTACAAGAGTTGATCTACCACGAGATTGTAGAGGCTAACCCCTAGAAGCTAGCATATGATTATGATTGTCGTCCTACGGACTAAACCCTCTGGTTTATATAGACATCAGAGGGGGCGAGGGTTACACAGAGTCGGTTACAGAGAAGGAGATCTATCATCCAAATCGCCAAGCTTGCCTTCCGTGCAAACGAGAGTCCCATTCGGACACGGGACAAAGTCTTCAATCTTGTATCTTCATAGTCCAATAGTCCGGCCAAAGTATATAGTCCGGCTGTCCGGATACCCCCTTATCCAGGACTCCCTCCCCCTCCTTCTTCTTCCTTGGCCTCCCCCCTAGATGGGAGGAGAGTTCCCCCTATGGTCCATGGCTCCATGGCGGTGGAGGAGCGGGAGCCCCTCCGAGATTGGATCTCCCTCTGTTTTCCCTTTTTGTTTCATGTTCCCCAGATCTGGCCGAAAACTGTTTCTTATATTCCGGGATAACCGCAACTCCGATTGCACTGAGATTTTAACATGTTTTTTTTCCGGATATAAGCTTCCTTGCGCCCGAAGTATAGATCCAACCGACATCTGAGGAGGGCACAACCCACCAGGGCGTGCCTGGCCCTTGGGGCACACCCTGGTGTCTTGTGGGGGTTGTGGGCCCCTGTTTGCATTCGATTCCAAGTCTCATATATTCCAAAATAATTCTCCGTAAATTTTTATCGAGTTTGGACTTTGTTTGATATGGATTTTCTGCGAAACAAGAAAATGCAACAAATAGGAACTGGCACTAGGCACTGGATCAGTAAGTTAGTCCAATAAATCATATAAAATGTTGCCAAAAATATGTGAAAGTTGTATAATATTGGCATGAAACGATCAAAAATTATCGATACAACATAGACGTGTCAGCCGACTGACGCCAGCTTCTCCTCAGCAAGTTTGGTCTTGGTTCGGGCCTCCTTCTGGGTTAGCGCCAGCTCCTTGTCCTTGTTCTCCAGGCCTGCTTCATGGTTTCTAAAGAAATAGAAGTCCTGAGCCTATTTACGAGTTGGATGTTCTCGCTACGAACATCTGTTGAAGCAGAGTGACTCAGATCAAAGGAGAAAACAATGTGTGATGACCAGCCGGAGGGGACAACTTACCTCCCAGGGTTTTCTTCTCCTTCTCCAGTCGGGTGCTCTTGTGCTTCTTCGCATCCAGGTACACTCAGAGCGATATCGCCTCCTTCTCCAGGGTGGCGTAGTGTGATCCCAGCTCACAGGCTCTCTGCACCATACAAAAGACAGATAGTCGGAATGCATAGAGATAAAATCAATAACAATTTTAGCTGACCACCGAGCCGACGATGAAGCGGATTGAGGACAAAAACACCCTGTTCTACTATCGGTCGACTGACCACTGAGTCGTCAATTAAGAAGATTGAGGACAAGAACACCCTGACCTAGTATTAGTCCGCTGACCATTGAGTCAGCAATCGAGAAGATTGAGGATAACAACACCCTGATCTATTGTCAGTTGGCTGACCACAGAGTCGGTGATGAAGAAGGTTGAGGACAACAACACTCTAAACTCCTTTCATTCGGCTGGCCTCCGAGTTAGGAATGAAGGAGATCCTATCTATCATCTCATCAGAATAACACCTCGGCCAGCCAAGTACGGATGAGTGCCCCGAGTGCCGCACGACAGTTCTAAAGACTACCACTAATTGCCTGTAATTGGCAACAGTCTCAGGGACTACAACCAGTGGGTGCACTCAGCGTGCCCCCGCTAGAAAGTGACTCATGTTGATGAGGTAAAAACAAAAAAACTAATGACAATCAGCCCCAGGGTAGTGAAGCCACAGTTCTAAGACCATCATCGACTTCTTTTAGTCAATGGTAGCCTCGGGGACTACACCCAGTAGGTGCACTCGGCGTGCCCCCACTGGATCGCAAACACTCGAAAATGCCCCGGCCGAACTCGAGTGAGAGCGACTACCTCAAAAAACATAAGTTCTAAGACTCGTGATGACTGCTTCCAGTCAATAGGACCTCGGGGACTACACCCAGTGGGTGCACTCAGCGTGCCCCCACTGGACGAAAAACACCTAGTAGGTATGCCCGCGCAAACCCACTAACCAAAATACTATCATAGAGGAGGAAACCAAAAAAGAAGAAAACTTCGACTACAAATCTTACTCACAATGGTACTTACTCGGACGTTGGTCTGCAGTGCCTCGTTGGCATCATAGGCGTCCATCAGACGGCTGCACATCAACCCCACCTGGATCAAGGCCTCCTTGCTCACCCCACATGGTCTTCTGGGACATGGTACAAGGGGAAAGAGGTGGCGGGGACTAATGAAGATGCTGATGCAGGTCTCGGAGCCAGAACCACCGCAACCACAGGAGTTAACCTGCTTGGAGGAGCTGGCGTGGGTCTCAAAGCCGGGACCACTACATTCGCGGAAGCCGAGCTGCCTTGGGCCAAAGGGCTGGGCCCCGTGGCCTTTGCGACGACCTTGGCCGGGGGAGAACGTTCCACTCGGCGGGGAGAAGCCTCCTGCATGTTCACATCGATGTCTGGCACCTTTTCCTTGTCAGCCTTTGGGTTGGGCGGGTCGGACCTCTCTTCGCCATCCAACTAGATGACCTCGGGTGGAGCTGCACAAGCATGCAAGTCGGAAAAATTAGTGAAGAGCAGTGGCACGAGATCTGGACATCATAATCAGTTGGCGCAAAAATACCTTTTGAAGTGGCGGCGTCTGCCGGGTGACATCACCCTGGTCCTGCTTGTGCGCGTGCGCGTCCACTGATGTCGTCGAGGTGTCATTGCTACAAATTTCAAATAGCACTTAATACACTAGATGCATGTTGGATAGGGGTCGATGTGTGGAGTAATAGTAGTAGATCCAGGCAGGAGTCGGTCTATTTGTCACGGACGTGATGCCTATATTCATGATCATTGCCTTAGATATCATCATAACTTTGCACTTTTCTATCAATTGCTCAATAGTAATTTGTTTACCCACCGTATGTGTTCTTTCAAGAGAGAAGCCTCTAGTGAAAACTATGTCCTCCTTTTAATAGAGAACCGGAACAAAGCATTAGCACTTAGTGAATACATGAACTCCTCAAACTATGGTAATCACCGGAAAGAATCCCAATTATTGTCACCTTGGGGTATGCGGATCATAACTCATAATAGGTGTCTATAACTTGCAAGATCGGATCAAGAACACAAATATATTCATGGAAACATAAAGGGTTCCGATCTGAATTCATGGCACTTGGGCCTTGGTGACAAGCATTAAGCATAGCAAAGTCGTAGCAACATCAATCTCAGAACATAGTGGATACTAGGGATCAAACCCTAGCAAAACTAACTCAATTACATGATAAATCTCATCCAACCCATCACCGACCAGCGAGCCTACGAAGGAATTACTCACTCCTGGAGGTGAGCATCATGGAATTGGCGATGGAGGAAGGTTGATGATGATGATGATGGCGATGGATTCCCCTCTCTGGAGCCCAAAATAGACTCTAGATCAGCACTCCCGAGGAAGAACGGGAGGCGGCGGCGGCTCTGTATCGTAAAACATGATGAATCCTTCTTCTTATTTTTCCCCAGATGTGAATCTATAGCGTTGGAATTAGGCTCGGAAGAGGTCCAGGGGGTCCACAAGCCACCTAGGCGCGCCCCAGGTGGGCGCCCCCAGGCTTGTGGCTAGTGGGTGGACCCACTCTGGTTGATTCTTTTGCCAGTATTTTTTACTAATTCCAAAAATATTCTCCGTAAGTTTTCAAGTCAATCTGAGAACTTTTATTTCTGCACAAAAATAACACCAAGGCATTTCTGCTGAAAATAGTGTCATTCTGAGTTAGTTCCATGCAAATTAGAGTCCAAAACAAGGGCAAAAGAGTTTGGAGAAGTAGATACAATGGAGATGTATCTACTCCTCCAAGCTTAACCCATTGCTTGTCCTCAAGCAATTCAGTTGACAAATTGAAAGTGACAAAGAAAAACTTTTACAAACTCTGTTTGATCCTGTTGTTGTAAATATGTCTAACTGATGTTTAGGTTTTTAGCAAAGGTTATGAGCTAACCATATTCACAATAACATTTAGGTCTCACATTTACTCAAATCAATGGCATAATGAACTAACAAGCAATAATAACAAATCTTGGATGACAACACTTTTTAAAAACAATCATGATATAATATGACAAAGTGGTATCTTGCTAGCCATTTTCTGAGACCGCAAAACATAAATGCAGAGCACCCGTGAAGATCAAGGACTGACTAGACATTGCAATTCATCGCAAAAGAGATCCAGTCACACTCATACTCAATATCAATTAATAACAAAGCATACAAATGATAGTGGTGCTCTCTAGCTGCAGCTTTTTATAAGAGGACAATGACTCAACAATAAAAGTAAATAGATAAGCCCTTCACATAGGGAAGCAGGGATTTGCAAAGGTGCCATAGCTCGAGCTTTTAAAACAGAGATAAATATAATTTTGAGCAATATGCTTTCATTGTCAATGCAATGACCAAGAGTTCTCGGTATCTTCCATGCTAAATACATTATAGGCGGTTCCCAAACAGAATGTTAAATTTTTACCGCCCCTCCACCAGCAAGCACAGTCCATGGCTGATCCGAAACAACGGGTACGGTCCATACCAACAACAGTCCTGGGGGAGTTTTGTTTGAAATTATATTTTGATTTGATTTCGAGCATGGGACTTGGCATCCCGATTACCAGCCACTTTCTCGTGAATGGCAAGTGAATAAGCACTCATCGTGAGAATAACCCACCTAGCATGGAAGATATGACAGCCCCCAGTCGCTACATGAGCAATTCGGGCATACAAAACAGATTATTATTTGAAGGTTTAGAGTTTGGCACATGCAAATTTACTTGCAACGGTAGGTAAATACTGCATATAGGTAGGTATGGTGGTCTCATATGGAACAACTTTGGGTTTATGGAAGTGGATGCACAAGTAGTATTACCGCGTCGTACAAGTGAAGGCTAGCAAAAGATTGAGGAGCGACCAACTAGAGAACAACAATGGTCATAAACATGCATTGAGATTAATCAACATTGAGTGCAAGCATGAGTAGGATATAAATCACCATGAACATAAATATCGTGGAGGCTATGTTTATTTTGTTTCAACTACATGTGTGAACATGTTTCAAGTCAAGCCACTTGAATCATTCACAGGAGGATTGCATCCTATCATACTACATCATAACCATTTTAAAATGCATGTTGGCACTCAAGACAAACCATTATACACTCCTAGCTAATTAAGCATAGCATGAGTAACTATAATCTCTAGTTGTCATTGCAAACATGTTTCATTCATAATGAGATGAATCAAGAACAATGAGATTATCATATTTACAAAAACAAAATTGGTCGAGTTCGTACCAGCTTTTCCTCATCTCAACCATTTCATCATATATAGTCATTATTGCCTTTCACTTGCATGAGCATACGGTGTGAATGATAATAAAAGTGCACGTGCTTTGGACTAAGTTGAAATCTGCAAACATTTATCAAAGGAGAAGACAGAGTAATATGGGCTCTTTGTTAGATCAACAATAATGCATATGGGAGCCACTCAACATTTTCATCGTGGTCTTATCCTTACGACCCAAAGAAAAGAAAAATAATTTGAAAGAAACACACTGAAATATTTTTTGAGTTTTTTGTTTTTTTCTGAAGAAAGCAAAATAAGAACAAGAAAAACTATCTACACGGGAAAGCTCCCAACAAGCAAAAGAAGAACGAGAAATATTTTTGGATTTTCTTTTAATACTACAACTAATTAAACTAGAAAGAAATTAGAACTAATTTTTTGGATTTTCTCAAAGTTTTTTTCAAACACGCAAGAAGAAAGCGAGAAAAATAAACTAACATGGATAATAAAATGATAAAGTATGAACACCGACAACTGGAATGAGTGTGTGAACATGAATGTAATGTGGGTGAGAAATATGTACTCCCCCAAGCTTAGGCTTTTGGCCTGAGTTGGTCTAGGGCCATGGTTGGCCTGGTGGATATCCAAAGTTATAGTCGGGGTTGTACTGGGATGCAGCAGCTACTACCTAAAGGGATGTAGCATGGAAACGAGCGGCCTTCACCTCTCTCTCATACTCGTTTGCTTCCTCTCTAGTTATAAAGTATCTCCCTTTTACCTAAAAGTTAAAGAAGGCAGGAGCAGGAAGGGTAATATGGACAGCATGCTGCCTGTCAAAGATCAGTTGGTACAAGAGGGACTGTTCATTCCTCTCAAGAAACTTGTAGCGTACCATAGCATTATAATGAAGAAAAGCTAGTGGTAACTCAATGTCATTCTCCTTCATCGATACCCCAAGATAATTAGCTAAATGGGTGGCATAAATCCCACCAAAGAAATCCCATTCTTTAACATTGTTGTGTAATCGACGCGCAATAATAGCCCCTAGGTTATATTTTCTATCATTCATTACCGCGCTTTTAAGGACAATCAAATCAGAAGCACAAAGATGGCTATGATCATGTTTACCATTGATACATCTACCTACGAAGAGAGCAAAGTAATGTAAAGCAGGAAAGTGAATGCTCCCAATAGTAGCTTGTCTTATAGCTCTAGTTTCTCCTACTGTAATGCTAGCAAGGAACCCCAAACAGTCAGATGTACGTGGTTCATGCAAGTGCCCCAGTGTGGAATTTTACAAGCCTCACAAAACTCCTCAAGATCCATGTGATACGACTTATCATAAAGATCAAACAAAAAGGATTGCGTACCTCAACGGTCTGAATACTCAAATCTCTGCACAAAGGAATCAGTGAGGTTGTTATATTGTAAACACTTATCTGAGACGAAGTCTGTCAGGCCCATGTTGTGCACATACGTATCAAATTCCTTCTTGAAACCTGCATGATTCATGAAATTATCCAGCGGCCATTCGCAAGGTTGGACTTGAGCACCCCTTGGTGGTTCAAGGTCTGGCTCACGTAGTGAGAGCCTCGGAGATTTCTTCTTTGAGGAACCACCTTGGAACACTTTCCTCAACATTTTCTTTCTTTGAAAAATTTCTGAAATTTTTAGCGACTCAAAATAGAAGTGAACCGAACTCAACAAAAGTAATAGCAACTACTCCTACAAGCATCTAGAAGCTCTATCATGCAACAAAACTACTTTGGATCATATAAATTTGACATGCAAGCTCAAGAACCTGGTCACCATGGCAGCATAAATTTGCAATACATAAAGCACTAGAGCAAAAACTAATTGGACCAATGGAAGAGTCACATACCAATGAGCAATCTCCCAAAACAGTTTTGCAAATGGAGCTTTGAGCAAGGAGATCAAAAATGGCAGCAAAATGAGCTAGAACACGGGTTTGAGCAATGGTGGAATTTTTTCTTCAGGAAGACAGAGTGGATGGGTGCTGGAATAAGTGAGGGGGACCCACGTGGGATCCACGAGCCACCTAGGTGCGCCCATGGGGTGTGTGCATCATGTGGGCTTGTAGCCCACTGGCGCTGCCCCCTAGTGTGTGTTCAGTGCCAAAAATTCTTAAATATTACAGAAAATATCATACTAAATTTTTAGGGCATTTGGAGAACTTATATTTTTGGGACATTTTTTATTGCATGGATAATTCAGAAAACAGAAAAAAAATTATTTTTGCTTTATTTATTCTAAGTAACTGAGAATAAAAAGTGGGTACAGAAAGTTGTGTTTACTAAATTCATCCATCTCATGCTCGTCAAAAGGACTCCATCAATAAGGTTGATCAAGTCTTATTAACAAACTTCTTCCGAATGACATGAAACCAAAGAAACTTCATATAACACTAGGTACCTCAACGGGGATTGATAACCCACAAGTATAAGGGATCGCAACAGTTTTCGAGGGTAGAGTATTCAACCCAAATTTATTGATTCGACACAAGGGGAGCCAAAGAATATTCTCAAGTATTAGCAGTTGAGTTGTCAATTCAACCACACCTAGATAACTTAGTATCTGCAGCAAAGTATTTAGTAGCAAAGTAATATGGAAGTAACAGTAACAATGGCAAAAGTAATAGTAGTAGTTTTGTAGTAATTGTAATAGTGGCAACGGTAAAGTAACTAAGCAAAGAACAATATGTGAAAAGCTCGTAGACATTGGATCGGTGATGGATAATTATGTCGGATGTGATTCCTCATGTAATAGTTATAACATAGGGTGACACAGAACTAGCTCCAGTTCATCAATGTAATGTAGGCAAGTATTCCGAATATAGTCATACGTGCTTATGGAAAAGAACTTGCATGACATCTTTTGTCCTACCCTCCCGTGGCAGCGGGGTCCTAATGTAAACTAAGGGATATTAAGGCCTCCTTTTAATAGAGAACCGGACCAAAGCATTAACACTTAGTGAATACATGAACTCCTCAAACTACGGTCATCACCGGAGAGTATCCCGATTATTTTCACTTATGGGTTAACGGATCATAACACATAATAGGTGACTATAGACTTGCAAGATAGGATCAAGAACTCACATATATTCATGAAAACATAATAGGTTCAGATCTGAAATCATGGCACTCGGGCCCTAGTGACAAGCATTAAGCATAGCAAAGTCATAGCAACATCAATCTCAGAACATAGTGGATACTAGGGATCAAACCCTAACAAAACTAACTTAATTACATGGTAAATCTCATCCAACCCATCACCGTCCAGCAAGTCTATCATGGAATTACTCATGCACGGCGGTGAGGATCATGAAATTGGTGATGGAGGATGGTTGATGATGACGACGGCGACAGATTCCCCTCTTCGGAGCCCTGAACGGACTCCAGACCAGCCCTCCTGAGAGGTTTTAGGGATTGGCGGCGGCTCCGTATCGTAAAACGCGATGAATCATTCTTCTCTTATTTTTTTCTCCACGAAAGCAAATATATGGAGTTGGAGTTGAGGTCGGTGGACGTCTAGGAGGCCAACGAGGCAGGGGGCGCGCCCTAGGGGAGGGGGCACACCCCCCACCGTCGTTACCAGGGTGTGGGCCCCCAGACATTAATTCTTTCGCCGGTATTTTTTATTAATTCTGAAAAGTGCCTCCGTGGATTTGCAGGTCATTCCGAGAACTTTTATTTCTGCACAGAAATAACACCATGGCAGTTCTGCTGAAAATAGTGTCAGTCCGGGTTAGTTCCATTCAAATCATGCAAGTTAGAGTCCAAAACAAGGGCAAAAGTGTTTGGAAAAGTAGATACGACGGAGACGTATCAACTCCCCCAAGCTTAAACCTTTGCTTGTCCTCAAGCAATTCAGTTGATAAACTGAAAGTGATAAAGAAAAACTTTTACAAAGTCTGCTTGCTCTTGTTGTTGTAAATATGTAAAGCTAGCATTCAAGTTTGCAGCAAACATTATAACTAACCACATTCACAATAGCACTTAGGTCTCATGTTTACTCATATCAATGGCATAATCAACTAGCAAGCAATAATAATAAAACTCGGATGATAACACTTTCTCAAAACAATCATAATATGATTTAACAAGATGGTATCTCGCTAGCCCTTTCTGAGACCGCAAAACATAAATGCAGAGCACCTTTAAAGACCAAGGTCTGACTAAACATTGTAATTCATGGTAAAAGAGATCCAGTCATAGTCATACCCAATATAAACTAATAGTAATGCATGCAAATGACAGCGGTGCTCTCCAGCGGGTGCTTTTTAATAAGAGGGTGATGACTCAACATAAAATTAAATAGATAGGCCCTTCGCAGAGGGAAGCAGGGATTCGTAGAGGTGCTAGAGCTCGATTTTTAAAACAGAGATAATAGCATTTTGAGCAGTATACTTTCACTGTCAACATAACAACTATGAGATCTCGATATCTTCCATGCTACACACATTATAGGCGGTTCCCAAACAGAATGGTAAAGTTTTATACTCCCCCTCCACAAACAAGCATCAATCCATGGCTTGCCCGTAACAACGGGTGCCTCGAACTAACAACAATCCTTGGGGAGTTTTGTTTAATTATTTTAATTTAATTTGAGCATGGGACTGGGAATCCCGGCGACCAGCCATTTTCTCATGAATGAGGAGCGGAGTCCACTCCTCTTGAGAATAACCCGCCTAGGATGGAAGATACAGACAACCCTAGTTGATACATGAGCTGTTCGAGCATACAAAACATAATTTCATTTGAAGGTTTGGAGTTTGGCACATACAAATTTACTTGGAACGGCAGGTAGATACCGCATATAGGAAGGTATGGTGGACTCATATGGAATAACTTTGGGGTTTATGGAGTTTGGATGCACAAGTAGTATTCCCGCTTAGTACAAGAGAAGGCTAGAAAGAGACTAGGAAGCGACCAACTATGAGAGCGACAAGAGTCATGAACATGCATTAAAATTAATAGATACTGAGTGCAAGCATGAGTAGGATATAATCCACCATGAACATAAATATAGTGAAGGCTATATTGAATTTTGTTTCAACTACATGCGTGAACATGTGCCAAGTCGAGTCACTCAATTCATTCAAAGGAGGATACCACCCTATTATACCACATCACAACCATTTTAATATCATGTTGGCACGCAAGGTAAACCATTATAACTCATAGCTAATTAAGCATGGCATAAGCAACTACAATCTCTAATTGTCATTGCAAACATGTTTATTCATAATAAGCTGAATCAGGAACAATTAGCTAATCATATTTACAAAAACAAGAGAGGTTGAGTTCATACCATCTTCTCTCACCCCAATCATTTCATCATATATCATCATCATTGCCTTTCACTTGCATGACCGAACGATGTGGATAATAATAATAGTGCACGTGCATTGGACTAAGCTGGAATCTGCAAGCATTCATTTCAAGAGAGAAGACAAAGTAGTATGGGCTCTTGGTTAAGGTAAATCAATTATGCATGTGAGAGCCACTTAGACATTTTCATTATAGTCTTCTCCTCTCGACCCCAAAGGAAAAAGAAAAACAAATAAAACTATTTACACGGGAAAGTTCCCAACAAGCAAAAGAAGAACGAGAAATCTTTTTGAGTTTTGCTTTTAATTATTATTACTACAGGCATGGAAATTAAACTAACTATTTTTTTTGTTTTTCTTAAGGTTTATCTAACACATGAGAAGAAAGCAGGAAAAAGAAATTAAACTAGCATGGATAGTACAATGAAAGAGTATGAGCACCGATGCTAGAATGATTGTGTGAACATGAATGTAAAGTCAGTTAGGAATACGTACTCCCACAAGCTTAGGCTTTTGGCCTAAGTTGGTCTATGGTCATGGGTAGCCTGGCTGATATCCATAATTGGGGTCGTAGTGAGATGCAGCAGCCATTGCCTCCTGAGCTGCAGCTTGGCGGTGAGCTGCCTCCGCTCTTCTCTCATACTCGTTTGACTCCTCCCTGGTGATAACATATCTTCTTTTTGCCTAATAATAAAAAAGGGCAGGAGCAGGAGAGTAATATGGACAGCACGACGTCTATCAAAGATTAGTCGATACTGGAGGAATTGTTCATCCCTCTCAAGAAAATGATGACTAACCATGGCATTATAATCTAAATAAGCGGGAATCATTTTCATGTATAGGTATATCAAGATAATTAGCCAAACGGGTTGCATAAATTTCCCCAAACAAGTCTCCGGCTAAACCATTATGATGCAGCCTACGTGCAACAATTGCTCCCAAGTTGTATTGTTTATCACCTAATACAACACTCTTGAGAGCACAAAGATCAGGAACACACATGTGACATGCTTCATCTTTACTGTTAATGCATCTACCAATGAAGAGAGCAAAATAATGTATAGTAGGAAAATGAATGCTCCCTATGGTAGCTTCTGCTATTTTTCTAGATTCTCCCACAGTAATACTAGCAAGAAAGTATTTATATTCAGATTTACTAGGTTCATTGACACTTCCCCAGTGCGGGAGTTTACAAGAAGTAGTAAAATCTTCTAAGTCCATGGTATATGATTTATCATAAATATCAAATAGGACACTTTGAGAATTGCACGAGGATGTAAATTTAAACCTTCTCACAAATGAATCAGTTAAGTATTGGTATTGAGGGCACTTATCTTGCATGAATTCCTCAAGGTCGGCATTACGCACATATGCATCAAATTCATCCTTGATGCCCGCTTCGACCATAAACTGCTCTGACGGCCATTCATAAGGCCGCACATCATCTTCCCTTGGTGGTTTGTCGTCCTTCTCACGTATCGTGAGCCGGGGTCCTTTCTTCCTTGAGGAACCACCTTGGTACATTTTCCTTAACATATTTCTTCCTCTGAAAAATTTCTGAAAATTTTAGTGACTCAAAATAAAAGTAAAACAAACTCAATATAATTCATAGCAACTACTCCCACAAATGCCTAGAGCCTCTATCATGCATTAGAGTTACTTGGGACCTCATAAATTTAACATGCAAGCTCAAGAACAGGGTCACCTAAGCAGCAAGAATTTGCAATGAATAAAGCACTAGAACAAAAACTAATTGGATCATTGGGGGAGTCACATACCAAAGAACAATCCCCCAAAGCAGTTTTGTAAATGGAGCTTTGAGCAAGGAGATCGAAAATGGCAGCAAAACGAGCTGGAACTCGTGCTTGAGCTAGGTAGTGATTTTTTTGAGAGGAAGATGGAGTGTGTGGGTGCAGGAATAAGTGGAGGGGGCCCACCATGGGCCCACGAGAAAGGAGGGCGTGCCCTATAGGGGTGGGCGCACCCTGGACCCTCATGGCCAGGTGCTTGCTCCCTCTGTTGTGTTCTCACTGCCAAATATTCTCAAATATTCCAGAAAAAATCATATTAAATTGGCATGGCATTTGGAGAACTTTTATTTTTAGGATATTTTTTATTGCATGGATAATTCAGAAAACAGACAAAATATACTATTTCTACTTTATTTATTCTAAGTAATAGAAAGTAAAGAGAGGGTACAGAAGGTTGTGCCTTCTAACTTCATCCATCTCATGCTCATCAAAAGGAATCCAGTAACAAGGTTGATCAAGTCTTGTTAACAAACTCATTCTGAATCACATGAAACCGCAGAAATTTCAAAGTGACACTAGGTTACCTCAATGGGCATATGAACATCCCCAATAATGAGAATATCATACTTTTTCTTTGCAGTAGGAAGAGGAGATTCAAAACCTCCAAGTATAATTGATGGAATTTTCCCAATAGAATTTATGCTGTGAACTTGAGGTTGTTTCCTTGGAAAGTGTGTCGTATGCTCATTACCATTAACATGGAAGGTGACATTGCCTTTGTTGCAATCAATAACAGCACCTGCAGTATTTAAAAAGGGTCTACCAAGGATAATCGACATACTGTCGTCCTCAGGAATATCAAGAATGACAAAGTCGGTTAAGATAGTAACATTCGCAACAACAACAGGCACATCCTCACAAATGCCGACAGGTATAGCAGTTGATTTATCAGCCATTTGCAAAGATATCTCAGTAGGTGTCAGCTTACTTAATTCAAGTCTACGGTATAAGGAAAGAGGCATAACACTGACACCGGCTCCTAGATCACATAAGGCAGTTTTAACATAATTTCTTTTGATGGAGCATGGTATAGTGGGTACTCCGGGATCACCAAGTTTCTTAGGTATTCCACCCTTAAAGGTATAGTTGGCAAGCATGGTGGAGATTTCAGCTTCAGGTATTTTTCTTTTATTTGTAATGATATCTTTCATGTATTTAGCATAAGGGTTTGTTTTAAGCATATCGGTTAAGCGCATGCGTAAGAAAATATGTCTAATCATTTCAGCAAAGCGCTCAAAGTCCTCATCATGCTTTTTCTTGGATGGTTTAGGAGGAAAAGGCATGGGTTTCTGAACCCATGGTTCTCTTTCCCTACCATGTTTCCTAGCAACAAAGTATCTCTTATCATAATGTTGATTTCTTGATTGTGGGTTATCAAGATCAACAACAGGTTCAGTTTCTATATCGTTGGTATTGCTAGGTTGAGCATCTACATGAACATCATTATTAGCATTATCATTAGGTTTATGTTCGTCTCGAGATTGTGTTGCAGCATCAGAGATAGAAGTATCATTAGGATTCTCAGGTGTTTCTACAATAGGTTCACTAGAAGCATGCAAAGTCCTATCATTTTTCCTTTTCTTCTTTTTAGAGGGACTAGGAGCATCTAAATTATTTTTCTGAGAATCTTGTTCTATCCTCTTAGGGTGGCCGTCAGGATACAAAGGTTCCTGAGTCATTTTACCAGTTCTAGTAGCCACTCTAACAGCAAAATCATGTTTATTATTTAGTTCATCAAGCAATTCATTCTGAGCCTTAAGTACTTATTCGGCTTGAGTAGTGTCCATAGAGACATGTTTACTAGTGAGTTTAAGTTCACCCTTAACTCTAGACATATAATCACTCAAGCGTCCAATCATATAAGCCTTATTTTTCAATTGTCTACTGACATAATCATTGAAATTTGCTAGTTTATCCATAAAATCATCAAATTCATCTATGCATTGGCTAGCAAACTTAGTAGACGGGATTTCAACTTTATCATATCTATAAAGAGAATTTACCTTCACTACCTGTGTCGGGTTATCAGGACCTTGTATTTCTTTTGGTGGTATATTGAGACCATGAATTTCTTCAACAGGAGGTAAATTTTTAACATCTTCGGCTTTAATACCTTTCTCTTTCATAGATTTCTTTGCCTCTTGCATATCTTCAGGACTGAGAAATAGAACACCTTGTTTCTTTGGAGTTGGCTTAGGAGTTGGTTCAGGAGGTGCCCAATTATTTTCATTTGCCAACATATTATTTAATAGCAATTCAGCTTGGTCGACTATGCTATCCTTGAAAACACAACCAGCACAACTATCCAGGTGGTCCTTGGAAGCATCGGTTAGTCCATTATAGAAGATATCAAGTATTTCATTTTTCTTAAGAGGATGATCAGGCAAAGTATTAAGTAATCGGAGAAGCCTCCCCCAAGTTTGTGGGAGACTCCCTTCTTTGATTTGCACAAAATTATATATTTCCCTTAAGGCAGCTTGTTTCTTATGAGTAGGGAAATATTTAGCAGAGAAGTAGTAAATCATATCCTGGGGACTATGCACACAACCGGGATCAAGAGAATTAAACCATGTCTTAGCATCACCGTTTAATGAGAAAGGAAATATTTTAAGGATATAATAATAGCGGGATTTCTCATCATTAGTAAACAGGGTGGCTATATCATTTAACTTAGTAAGATGTGCCACTACAGTTTCAGATTCAGTGCCATAGAAAGGATCAGATTCAACTAAAGTAATTATCTCAGGATCAATAGAGAATTCATAATCCTTATCAGTAACAAAGATAGGGGAAGTAGCAAAAGCAGGGTCATGTTTCATTCTAGCATTCCGAGTCTTTTTTTTCAGCTTAGCTAATAATTTATTAAGATCTGATCTATCATTGCAAGCAAGAAAATCTCTAGCAGTTTCTTCATCCATAACATAACCCTCAGGAACAACAGACAATTCATATTTAGGTGGAGAACCTTCATCATCACTATCATAAATATTATCAGTTTCAATAATTTCATTCTCCCTAGCCCTAGCAAGTTGTTCATCACGAAATTCACCTAATGGCACAGTAGTATCAAGCATAGAAGTAGTTTCATCACAAGTATCATGCATAGTAGAAGTGGCATCATCAATAACATGCAACATATCAGAATTAATAGCAGAAGCAGGTTTAGGTGTCGCAAGTTTACTCATAACGGAAGGAGAATCAAGTGCAGAGCTAGCTGGCAATTCCTTACCTCCCCTCGTAGTTGAGGGATAAATTTTAGTTCTTTGATCTTTCAAGTTATTCATAGTGATCAGCAGATATAAATCCCAAGTGACTCAGAGAATAGAGCTATATTCCTCGGCAACGGCGCCAGAAAATAGTCTTGATAACCCGCAAGTATATGGGATCGCAACAGTTTTCGAGGGTAGAGTATTCAACCCAAATTTATTGATTTGACACAAGGGGAGCCAAAGAATATTCTCAAGTATTAGCAGTTGAGTTGTCAATTCAACCACACCTGGATAACTTAGTATCTACAACAAAGTACTTAGTAGCAAAGTAATATGGAAGTAATGGTAACAATGGCAAAAGTAACAGTAGCGGCTTTGTAGTAATTGTAACAGTGGCAACGGTAAAGTAACTAAGCAAAGATCAATATGTGAAAAGCTCGTAGGCATTGGAGAGGTGATGGATAATTATGTAGGATGCGATTCCTCATGTAATAGTTATAACATAGGGTGACACAGAACTAGCTCCAGTTCATCAATGTAATGTAGGCATGTATTCCGAATATAGTCATACGTGCTTATGGAAAAGAACTTGCATGACATCTTTTGTCCTACCCTCCCATGGCAGTGGGGTCCTAATGGAAACTAAGGGATATTAAGGCCTCCTTTTAACAGACAACCGGACCAAAGCATTAACACTTAGTGAATACATGAAATCCTCAAACTACGGTCATCACCGATAAGTATCCCAATTATTGCCACTTCGGGGTTAACGGATCATAACACATAATAGGTGACTATAGACTTGCAAGATAGGATCAGGAACTGACATATATTCATGAAAACATAATAGGTTCAGATCTGAAATCATGGCACTCGGGCCCTAGTGACAAGCATTAAGCATAGCAAAGTCATAGCAACATCAATCTCAGAACATAGTGGATACTAGGGATCAAACCCTAACAAAACTAACTTAATTACATGGTAAATCTCATCCAACCCATCACCGTCCAGCAAGCCTATGATGGAATTACTCACGCACGGTGGTGAGCATCAGGAAAATTGGCGATGGAGGATGGTTGATGATGACGACGGCGACGGATTCCCCTCTTCGGAGCCCCGAACGGACTCTAGATCAGCCCTCCCGAGAG
Organism: Triticum aestivum; assembly: GCF_018294505.1. Taxonomy (NCBI): domain Eukaryota; kingdom Viridiplantae; phylum Streptophyta; class Magnoliopsida; order Poales; family Poaceae; genus Triticum; species Triticum aestivum. Next base: position 512,709,149 of record NC_057813.1, read on the forward strand.
GTTTCAGGGCTTGGTGGCGGCTCCGTATCGTAAAATCCGATGAACCCTTCTTCTCTTATTTTTTTCTCCACGAAAGCAAATATATGGAGTTGGAGTTGAGGTGGGCCCATGAGGCAGGGGGGTGCACCCTAGGGGAGGGGGCGCGCCCCCCACCCTCGTGACCAGGGTGTGGGCCCCCTAACGTTAATTCTTTTGCCATTATTTTTTATTAATTATGAAAAGTGCCTCCATAGATTTGCATGTCATTCTGAGAACTTTTATTTCTGCACAAAAATAACACCATGGTAGTTCTGCTGAAAACAGGGTCAGTCCAGGTTAGTTCCATTCAAATCATGCAAGTTAGAGTTCAAAACAAGGGCAAAAGTGTTTGGAAAAGTAGATACGACGGAGACGTATCAGGGATATGCATGTCCCTGACAATAAGAATATTATATTTCTTCTTGACAGTAGGAAAAAGGGAATTTAAAACCTCCAATAACAACTGTTGTAATTTCTCCAATAGAGTTGATACTATTCACTTGAGGTTGTTTCTTCGGAAAGTGTACCGTATACTCATTACCATTAACATGAAAAGTGACATTGCCCATGTTGCAATCAATAATAGCCCATACAGTATTCAAAAAGGGTCTACCAAGGATAATCGAGATATTGTCGTCCTCGGGCATATCAAGAATAACAAAGTCCGTCATATACTTAGCATAAGGAGACATTTTCAGAATATCTGTCAAACACATACGCAAAAAGACATGTCTAAGCATTTCACAAAAGTGTTCAAATTCCTCATAATCCTTTTTCTTGGATGGTTTAGGAGGAAAGGGCATGGGTTTCTGAATCCATGGTTCTCTTTCTTTACCATGTTTTCTTGCAACGAAGTCTCTTTTATCATATCTTTTATTCTTAGGTTGTGGGTTCTCAAGATCAACGACAGGTTTTATCTCCACATCATTATCATTACTAGGTTGAGCGTCAATATGAACACCATCATTAACATTATCACTAGGTTCATGTTCATCACCAGATTGTGTTTCAGCATCAGAAATAGGAATATCATTTAGATTCTCAGGTGTGTCTACAATAGGTTCACTAGAAAGTCCTATCAGTTTTCTTTTTAGATGAACTAGGTGATTCAACATTAATTCTCTGAGATGCATATTCTACTCTCTCAATATGACCCTCAGGATACAAAGGTTCGTGAGTCATTTTACCACATCTAGTCATAACTCTAAGAGCATGATCCTTATTCTTACTATTCAACTCATTCAACAAATTATTTTGTGCCTTGAGAACTTGTTCTACTTGAATTTTAACCATGGAAGCATGTTTACAAACAAGTTTAAGATCATCTTTAACTCTAGACATATAGTCACTCAAGTGTTCAACCATATAAGCATTTCATTTCAATTGTCTACTAACATAAGCATTGAAGTTTTCTTGCTTCACAATAAAGTTATCAAATGCATCCATGCATTGACTAGAAAACTTATTATAAGGAATACCACTTTCGTCAAATCTATAAAGAGAGTTTACCTTTACTACATGTATCGGGATATCAAGACCATGTATTTCTTGAATACGTGGTAAATTCTTAACATCTTCAGCTTTAATACCTTTTTCTTTCATAGATTTCTTTGCGTCTTGCATATTTTCAGGACTGAGAAATAGAATACCTCTTTTCTTCACCGTTCCCTGATACGTCTCCAATGTATCTACTTTTCCAAATGCTTTTGCCCTTGTTCTGGACTCCAACTTGCATGATTTGAATGGAACTAACTCGGACTGATGCTGTTTTCAGCAGAATTGCCATGGTGTTATTTTTGTGCAGAAATAAAAGTTCTCGGAATGACCTAAAACTAAACGGAGTCACATTTTGGAATCAATAAAAAATATTGGCAAAAGAATCAACAGAAAGGGGCCCACACCCTATCCACGAGGGTGGGGGTGCCCCCCTAGGGCGCGCCCCTGCCTCATGGGACCCCTGGACCTCTACCGATCTCAACTCCAACTCCATATATTCACGTTCGAGGAGAAAAAAATCAAAGAGAAGGATTCATCGCATTTTACAATACCGAGCCGCCGCCAAGCCCTGTTCTTCCTCGGGAGGGCTGATCTGGAGTCCGTTCGGGGCTCCAGAGAGGGGAATCCGTCGCCATCGTCATCATCAACCATCCTCCATCACCAATTTCATGATGCTCACCGCCGTGCATGAGCAATCCCATCGTAGGCTTGTTGGACGGTGATGTGTTGGATGAGATTTACCATGTAATCAAGTTAGTTTTGTTAGGGTTTGATCCCTAGTATCCATTATGTCCTAAGATTGATGTTGCTATGACTTTGCCATGCTTAATGCTTGTCACTAGGACCCGAGTGCCATGATTTTAGATATGAACCTATTATGTTTTCATGAATATATGAGTGTCCTTGATCCTATCTTGCTAGTTATAGTCACCTACTACGTGTTATGATCCGGCAAACCGCGGAGTGACAATAGTCGGGACACTTCCTGGTGATGACCGTAGTTTGAGGAGTTCATGTATTCACTAAGTGCTAATGCTCTGGTACGGTACTCTATTAAAATGAGGCCTTAATATCCCTTAGTTTCCAATAGGACCTCGCTGCCACGGGAGGGTAGGACAAAAGATGTCATGCAAGTTCTTTTCCATAAGCACGCATGACTATATTCAGAATACATGCCTAAATTACATTGATTAAATGGAGCTAGTTCTGTGTCACCCTATGTTATTACTGTTGCATGATCAATTACACCCGACATAATTATCCATCACTGATCCATTTCCTATGAGCTTTTCATATATTGATCTTTGCTAAGTTACTTCTCCATTGCCACTGTTATGATTGCTACAAAACTTCTACTGTTACTTTTGCCACCGTTACCGTTACTTCCATACTACTTTGCTAATAAATACTTTGCTGTAGATATAAGTCTATCAGGAATGGTTGAATTGACAACTCAGCTGCTAATACTTGAGAATATTCTTTGGCTCCCCTTGTGTCGAATCAATAAATTTGCCTTGAATACTCTACCCTCAAAAACTGTTGCAATCCCCTATACTTGTGGGTTATCAAGACCTTTTTCTGGCGCCGTTGCCAGGGAGCATAGCTCTATTCTTTGAGTCACTTGGGTTTTATATCTGTTGATCACCATGAGGAATTTGAAAGATTGAAGAACCAAGATTTTTCCCTCAACTACGAGGGGATGTAAGGAACTGCCATCTAGCTCTGCACTCGAACCTTCTGTTTTGACTAAACGTGTGACACCTACACCTGCTATTGATTCTGATATGTCGCATGTTACTGATGATGCCACTTCTGCTATGCATGATGTTTATGATGATACTACTTCTCTACTTGATAATAATGTGCCACTAGGTGAATATCTGGATGAACAACTTGCTAGGGTTAGAGAGAATGAAATTACTGAAACTGATGATATTAATTAAAGTGATGATGAAGATTCTCCCCCAAGATATGAATTGCCTGTTGTACCTGATGGTTATATTATGGATGAAGAAACTGCTAGAGATTTTCTTGCTTGAAATAATAGATATGATCTTAAGAAATTGTTAGCTAAGCTGGAAGAAAAGTCTTTGAATGCTAGAATGCAATATGACCCTACTTTTGCTACTTCACCTATCTATATTACTAATAAGGATTATGAATTCTCTATCGATCCTGATTTAATTACTTTGGTTGAATTTGATCCTTTCTATGGCTATGAATCTGAAACTATTGTGGCACATCTTAGTAAATTGAATGACATAGCCACCCTATTTACTCATGAGGAAAAAATTTGCTCTTACTATATTCTTAAATTGTTTCCTTTCTCATTAAAGGGTGATGCTAAGATATGGTTTAATTCTCTTGCTCCTGATTGTGTGCATAGTCCCCAGGATATGATTTATTAATTCTCTGCAAAATATTTCCCTGCTCACAAGAAACAAGCTGCCTTGCGGGAAATATTTTATTTTGTGCAAATTGAAGAAGAGAGTCTCCCACAAGCTTGGGGGAGGCTTCTCCAATTACTTAATGCTTTTCCTGATCATCCTCTCAAGAAAAATGAAATACTTGATATCTTTTATAAAGGACAAACCGATGCTTCCGGATACCACCTAGATAGTTGCGTTGGTTGTGTTTTCAGGGAAAGAACTGTTGAGCAAGCTGAATTGCTATTGAATAATGTATTGAGTAATGATAATGATTGGACGCTTCTTGTACCAACTCCTAAGACAACTCCGAAGAAAAGAGGTATTCCATTTCTTAGTCCTGAAGATATGCAAGAGGCAAAGAAATCTATGAAAGAAAAAGGTATTAAAGCTAAAGATGTCAAGAATTTACCACCTATTGAAGAGATACATGGTCTTGATAACCCGACACAGGTAGTAAAGGTAAATTCTCTCTATAGATTTGATGAAGGTGATATTCCTCATAATAAGTCTGCTAGTCACTGCTTGGATGAGTTTGATAATTTTATTGTTAAACAAGAGAACTTCAATGCTTATTTTGGTAGACAATTGGAACATAATGCTTATATGGTTGAACACTTGAGTGATTATATGTCTAGAGTTAAAGGTGATCTTAAGCTTATTAGTAACTCCATGTTTATGACTCAAGTAGAACAAGTACTTAAGGCACAAGATGATTTGCTCAATGAGTATAATAATAAGAATAATGATAATGTTGTTAGGGTTATGACTAGAGGTGGTAAAATGACCCAGGAACCTGTGTATCCTGAGGGCCACCCTAAGAGAGTTGAGCAAGATTCTCAGAGAATTAATACTGATACACCTAGTCCAACTAAGAAAAAGAAAAATAATAATGATAGGACTTTGCATGCTTCTAGTAAACCTGTTATAGACACACCTGAGAATCCCAATGATATTTCTATTTCAGATGTTGAAACACAATCTGGTAATGAACATGAACCTAGTGATAATGTTAATGATGATGTTCATGTCCATGCTCTACCTAGTAATAACAATGATGTAGAGATTGAACCTGCTGTTGATCTTGATAACCCACAATCAAAGAATCAACGTTATGATGAGAGAGACTTTGTTGCTAGGAAGCACGGTAAAGAAAAAGAACCATGGGTTTAGAAACCCATGCCTTTTCCTCCTAAGCCATCCAAGAAAAAGGATGATGAGGATTTTGAGCGCTTTGCTAAAATGATTAGACCTATCTTTTTGCGTATGCGTTTGACTGATATGCTTAAAATGAATCCCGATGCTGAGTATATGAAAGACATTGTTCCAAATAAAAGAAAGATACTGGAAGCTAAAATTTCCACCATGCTTGCTAATTATACTTTTAAGGGTGGAATACCAAAGAAACTAGGACATCCAGGAGTACCAACTATACCATGCTCCATTAAAAGAAACTATGTTAAAACTGCTTTATGTGATCTTGGAGCCGGTGTTAGTGTTATGTCTTTCTCTTTGTATTGTAGACTTGATTTGAATAAGTTGACACCTACTGAAATCTCTTTGCAAATGGCCGATAAATCAACTGCTATACCCATCGGTATTTGTGAGAATGTGCCTGTTGTGGTTGCAAACATTACTATTTTAATGACTTTGTTATTCTTGATATTCCCGAGGACAACGGTATGTCAATCATCCTTGGTAGACCCTTTTTGAATACTGTAGGGGCTGTTATTGATTGCAACAAAGGCAATGTCACTTTTCATGTTAATGGTAATGAGCATGTGGTACACTTTCCGAAGAAACAACCTCAAGTTCATAGTATCAATTCTATTGGAAAAATTTCAACTTTATTATTGGAGGTTTTGAATTCCCTCTTCCTACTGTTAAAAAGAAATATGTTATTCTTATTGTTGGGTACATGCATATCCCCGTTGAGGTAACCTAGTGTTATTAAAAAATTCTCTGGTTTCATGTTATTCGGAAGAAGTTTGTTAACAAGACTTGATCAACCTTGTTAGTGGATTCCTTTTGATGAGCATGAGATGGACAAAGTTAGAAAGAACAACCTTCTGTACCCTCCTTTTACTTTCAGTTATTTAGATTAAATAAAGCAAAAATAGTTTTTTTGTCTGTTTTCTGAATTATCTGTGCAATAAAAAATACCTCGAAAATAAAAGTTCTCCAAATGCCCTGAAAATTGAGTATGCTTTTTTGTAGAACATTTGAGAATTTCTAGCACTTAGAACACACCAGGGGGACCAACCATTTGGTCACGAGGTTGGAGGGCATGCTCTACCCCCCTGGGCGCACCCCCTGCCTCGTGGGTCCCACGTGGCCCCCTCCAGTTATTCCAGCACCCACACACTTCATATTCCTCCAGAAAAAATATCCCGTAGCTCAAACTCGTGTTCTTGCTTGTTTTGCTGCCATTTTCAATCTCCTTGCTCAAAGCTCCATTCACAGAACTGCTTTGGGGGATTGTTCTTCGGTATGTGACTCCTCCAATGGTCCAATTAGTTTTTGTTCTAGTGCTTTATTTATTGCAAATTTTTGCTGCTAAGGTGACCCTGTTCTTGAGCTTTCATGTCAAATTTATATGGTCCAAAGTAGTTTTAATGCATGATATAGCCTCTAGGGACTTGTGGGAGCAGTTGATAACAATCTTGTTGAGTTTGGTTCACTTTTATTTTGAGTCATTAAAAATTTTAGAAATTTTTTAGAGGAAGAAAAATGTTTAGGAAAATGTACCAAGGTGGTTCTTCAAGGAAGCAAGCACCGAGGCTCGCGATATGTGAGTCGGGCCTTGAACCATGAAGAGAAGCTCCAGTGCGGCCTTGCGAATGGCTGCCGGATGAATTTATGATCCAAGCCGGCTTCAAGGATGAATTTGATGAGTATGTGTGTAATGCTGATCTTGAGGACTTCGTATCAGATAAGTGCCGCCAATACTATCACCTCACCGATTCCTTTGTGCGGAGGTTTAACTTTTCATCTAAGCGCAACACTCACACAGTTTTATTTGACCTCTATGATAAATCATATTCCATGGACCTTGAAGATTTTAACACTGCTTGCAAAACCCCATAGTGGGGCATCTTTAGTGAACCTCACAAATCTGAATATAATGATTTCCTTGCTAGCATCACTATGGGAGAAACTAGAAATATTACACAAGCTATCATAGGGAGCATTCATTTTCCTACCATACATTACTTTGCTCTCTTTATAGGTAGATGCGTTAACGGTAAGGATGAGCTTAGCCACATGTGCGTCCCAGATCTTAGTGTCCTCAAGAGTGCGGTATTAGGTGATGAACGATATAACTTGGGGACCATTGTTGCACGGAGGTTACATCTTAATGCTAAAGATGGAGATTTATTTGGTGGAATTTATGCAACTCGTTTAGCTGATTATCTCGGTGTTTCCATAAGTGAAAATTATATTGAGTTGCCACCTGCTTTTCTAGATTATAATGCTATGGTTCGCCATCATTTTCTTGAGAGGAACGAATAGTCCCTCTAGTACCGACTAATCTTTGACACATAGCATGATGTCCATGTTACTCTTCCTGCTCCTGCCTTCTTTAACTTTCAGGAAAATAGGAGACGTTTTATAACCAGAGAGGAGGCAAACAAATATGAGAGGAAGACGGAGGATGCTCGCCTTCATGCTGCAGCCCTTCAGGTAGTAGCTGCTGCATCTCAGTACAGCCCCGACTACAACTTTGGATATCCGCTAGGCCAGCCATGGCTATAGACCAACTTAGGCCAAAGCCTAAGCTTGGGGGAGTACATATTTCTCACCGACATTACATTCATATTCACACACTCATTCTAGCTATCGTTGTTCATACCTTTTCATTGTATTATCCATGCTAGTTTATTTTCTTTTCTTGCTTTCCTCTTGTGTGTTTGAAAAACTTCAAGAAAAACCCAAAAAAAATAGTTATAGCTTTTAGCTAGTTTACTTTCCATGCTTGTAGTAGTAGTATTAAAGAAAACCCAAAATATTTCTCGTTCTTCTTTTGCTTGTTGGGAGCTTTCCCGTGTAAATAGTTTTTCTTTTTCTTTGAAATTCTTTTCTTTTCTTTGGGGGTCGAGAGGAAAAGACCACAATGAAAAGGATGAGTGGCTCTCATATGCATTATTGTTGATCTAACCAAGAGCCCATATTACCTTGTCTTCTCCTTTGAATTAAATGTTTGCAGATTCCATCTTAGTCCAATGCACGTGCACTATTATTATTGTTATCCACATAGTTCGGTCATGCAAGTGAAAGGTAATAATGACGATATATGATGAAATGATTGAGATGAGAAAAGCTGGAATGAACTCGACTTATCTTGTTTTTGTAAATATGATTAGTTCATCATTCCTGATTCAGCCTATTATGAATGAAACATGTTTGCAATGACAATTAGAGATTATAGTTACTCATGCCATGCTTAATTAGCTAGGAGTTTATAATGGTTTACCTTGCGTGCCAACATGCTATTAAAATGGTTGTGATGTAGTATGATATGGCAGTATCCTCCTTTGAATGACTCGAGTGGCTTGAATTGGCACATGTTCACACATGTAGTTGAAACAAAATCAACATATGCTCCACGATATTTATCTTCATGGTGATTTATATCCTACTCATGCTTGCACTCATTGTTGGTTAATCCTAATGCATGTTCATGACTGTGTTGCTCTCTAGTTGGTCGCTTCCCAGTCTTTTTCTAGCCTTCACCTGTACTATGCGGGGAACATTGTGTAGCGACCAGGACTCAAATAGTATAGTCTCTGTGCATCAGTGTCATCCCTGGATCGGTAATGCTGACACGCACAGTACTCGAGGATTTATAACAGAGTTGCAATCACACACTTATTACAATGAATGTCTCAAAAGAGAACTTATTACAATAATATGGCTTAAGGCCATCTAAATACGATAACAGCGGAAGGCTTGGAAGTTAAAGTGAGTCCATCAACTCCAATGGCATAGCTGAGTGAATGACAACGACCTATGGTATCTTACTCGTCGTCTGAAAAGTCTGCAACTTGAAATGTTGCAGCCTGAAATGGGTCAGCACATGGAATATGCTGGCAAAGTAACACATAGAGTAATGAACAAAATAATTGCTATCACTACATGCAATATGGCTGGTGTAAAAGCTCTATGGTTACATTTTTTGCATAAAGCCAATTTTTTCCTACAACAAAGGAGTAAATTTTATTTAATTATCATGGTGGTTGTTAAACTTGAGATGGTTCCTCCAACTCAATCCCAATTAAGCATCATCAATTACCCAACAAAATTAATTTAGAGAGATGAGATCAACATGATAATCCAAAGATCCAGATACTCAAAATGTCCATAATCGGGGACACGGCTAACCATGATTAGTTTGTACACTCTGCAGAGGTTTGCGCACTTTTCCCCACAAGACTCGATCTCCTCTGTTAGATTTCTCGTACTACATGGTGTTTGAGAAACGGATGAACGAGGCACAGTCTTTCAGAAGCATTAACTCTTTACTCTGGGTAGACAGTACCAACCTACATCCCCTACATCTGCTAGTCTACCACTGAAAGAGGTCACACAACATACTCAACTATGCTAGAGCCCAAAATAGCTTGTGGCTGCACACAGAAGTTTCTAGCATGAATAATCTTATGATCCCTTTGAACCTGGGTGGTAGACCGTAGGATGATCACATGGAACCCCGGGATATCCTAGGACAACACTGGATTCTCCAGGTGCCCGCAAGCAATCCACCCAGATGTGATTTTAAGTAGCCAACTTAAGTTAACCATTAATTAACAATACTCACATATGTCATGGATACACTCACCCAATCCACGTCTACGAGCATAGCATAGCAATCCTGAGCATAACGTAGAAGTAACTCCCAAAGGTTTGATAATAAATAGGGCAATATGTTCTACCTCATCAACTATTTCCCAAAACCCACATGTTATTCAGATCCTAACCATGCAATGTTTAAGGGTTGGAAACTAATGCATAAAAACATGGGTAATAAAGGGATATGATCAAAGTTTTACTTGCCTTGCTGATGATCCGCAAAACCTAGAGACTCATAGTAGCACTCTTCGCACTCCGGAAATTCTATCGCAATCAAACAATAGCATACATAAGTACTCAACTAAATGCACAGGTAAAATGCAAATAAGAAAGTCTAGCCATAAATTTCAACTGAAGAACTCTGGTTTGCAAAAAGAATCAAATCAAACGGAGCATGGAAACTCAAACTACGAAAGAAACAAGATCCGATTACTAATCTGGACTAAAGTCAAATTTTAAAGTAGCAAAATCTTTGTCAAGTTGGTTAAACAAAAAGAAGGCTTCGAGACGAAGACCTATGCGCTTGAATCACTTGATTCCGATAAACGAGCGAAAAGATAAACTAAAACTAAGATCTGGGCTGAAATTGCGATCGGAAATAATCGCGGAAAACCCTGGAAAAAGAAAAACTGACGAACAGGCTAACGAATGAACGTTCGCTGTCTGTGCTAAACGGACGAACAGTGTTCATTAAAAGAACGTACGGTCGAACATCCGCTAATTAACTAAACCGAAAAATAAATAAAACCGAAACGATCTAAAAAACGAAACTAGAGTTTTCAAAGAAAACCGAACAGTCTTCTCGCGAAAACCGGCGGCAGCGGCGGCGGTTATACCTCCGGCGAGGTCGACTCCGGCAGAAGGGCGGCGGCGGCAGCGGCGGGCAAGGCGACAGGGTGGCGGCGGGGTCGCGGGGCGGTGCGGCAGTGGCGCGGATCAGCGGCGGCGGTGGCGGATCGGGCAGCGGCGGCGGCGGATTGGGCGGCGGTGCTAGGGTTCGGGTGGGGTGGCGGGACGGGCTGGCGGCGGGGTCGGGCCACGACCTTTAAAGGGCCGACCGGGTACAATGTCCTAGTCGGACACAGCCCGGTAAGGCGGTAACTTTTTGAAAAAAAATCCGACGCGCAGAAAAACAATTAAAAGAAATACTAAACGGACTACAAAAATCCTGAAATAAATTTTCACCGTCCTCTAAAAATATAACGGACAAAGTGAACTTTTATTTGGGACTCTAATACAATTTAAAAAAACACATTTTTTCCTAATTCAAATAAAATAGCAATAAAACTTCAAATAAAAATCTTATTCGATTTTAATATTTTCCTCCAATATTTATTTATTTTGGAGAAGTTATTTTATCCCCTCTCTTTTACTTTCATATTGGAAATATTCTGAGAGAAAATAATTAAAACCAAATGATCCTATTTCCAAAATTTGAGAAAACTCAAATATGAAAATAACGAAATCCCTACCTCTCTCCGTGGGTCCTTGAGTTGCTTAGAATTTCTAGGATCAACCAAAATGCATGAAAATATGATATGCAATGAAGATCTAAATATATAACATTCCAAATTGAAAATTTGGGATGTTACACACTGCTTGTGCATCCACTTCCATAAACCCCAAAGTTATTCCATCTGAGTCCACCATACCTACCTATATGCGTTATTTACCTGACGTTCCAAGTAAATTTGTATGTGCCAAACTCTAAACCTTCAAATGAAATTCTGTTTTGTATGATTGAATAGCTCATGTATCAACTAGGGTTGTCTATATCTTCCATGCCAGGTGGGTTATTACCACGATGAGTGGACTCCGCTCATCATTCACGAGAAAATGGCCGGTAACCGGGATGCCCAGTCCCATGCTCAAATCAAATCAAAATAATTGCAAACAAAACTCCCCTAGGACTGTTGTTAGTTGGACAATACCCATTGTTTCGGACCAGCCGTGGCATGTGCTCGTTGGTGGTGGTGGGGGGGTATAAACTTTACCATTCTGTTTGGGAACCGCCTATAATGTATGTGGCATGGAAGATATCGAGATCTCTTGGTTGTTATGTTGACAATGAAAGTATGCCGCTCAAAATATTATTTATCTCTATTTCAAAACTCGAGCTTTGACACCTCTACAAATCCCTGCTTCCCTCTGCGAAGGGCCTATCTATTTACTTTTATGTTGAGTCATCATCCTCTTATAAAAAAACACCAGTTGGAGAGCACTACTTACATTTGCATGCGTTTTTTTAATTTACATTGAGTATGACTGGATCTCTTTTGACATGAATTAAAATGTCCGACCACTCCTTGATCTTCAGGGGTGCTCTGCATTTATGTTTTGTGGTCTTAGAAAGGGCTAGCGAGATACCATCTTGTTATATCATATCATGATTGTTTTGAGAAAGTGTTGTCATCCGAGATTTATTATTATTACTCGCAAGTTAATTATGACATTGATATGAGTAAACATGAGACCTAAATGCTATTGTGAATATGGTTAGTTCATAATCTTTGCTGAAAACTTGAATGTTGACTTTACATATTTGCAACAACAAGATCAAACAGAGTTTGTAAAAGTTTTCATTATCACTTTCAGTTTGTCAACTGAATTGCTTGAGGACAACCAAAGGTTTAAGCTTGGGGGAGTTGATACGTCTACAATGTATCTATTTTTTCTAACACTTTTGCCCTTGTTTTGGACTCTAACTTGCATGATTTGAATGGAACTAACCCTGACTGGCGCTGTTTTCAGCAGAATTGCCATGGTGTTATTTTTATGCAGAAATAAAAGTTCTCAAAATGACCTGAAACTTCATGGAGTCACATTTTCGAATTAATAAAAAATATTGGCAAAAGAATTAACAGAAGGGGGCCCACACCCTGTCCACGAGGGTGGGGGGCACGCTCCCTGCCTCGTGGGATCCCTCGACCTCCACCGACCTCAACTCCAACTCCATATATTCACGTTCAGGGAGAAAAAAATTAGAGAGAAGGATTCATCGTGTTTTACGATACAGAGCCGCTGCCAAGCCCTGTTCTTGCTTGGGAGGGATGATCTGGAGTCCTTTCGGGGCTCCGGAGAGGGGAATCCGTTGCCATCGTCATCATCAACCATCATCCATCACCAATTTCATGATGCTCACCGCCGTGCATGAGTAATCCCATCGTAGGCTTGTTGGACAGTGATGGGTTGGATGAGGTTTACCATGTAGTCAAGTTAGTTTTGTTAGGGTTTGATCCCTAGTATCCATTATGTCCTAAGATTGATGTTGCTATGACTTTGCCATGCTTAATGCTTGTCACTAGGACCCGAGTGCCATGATTTCAGATATGAACCTATTATGTTTTCATGAATATATGAGTGTCCTTGATCCTATCTTGCAAGTTATAGTCACCTACTACGTGTTATGATGCGGCAAACCCCGGAGTGACAATAGTCGGGACACTTCCTGGTGATGACCGTAGTTTGAGTAGTTCATGTATTCACTAAGTGCTAATGCTTTGGTTCGGTACTCTATTAAAAGGAGGCCTTAATATCCCTTAGTTTCCAATAGGACCCCGCTGCCACGAGAGGGTGGGACAAGAGATGTCATGCAAGTTCTTTTCCATAAGCACGTATGTCTATATTCGGAATGCATGCCTACATTACATTGATGAACTGGAGCTAGTTCTGTGTCACCCTATGTTATAACTGTTGCATGAAGAATTACATCCGACATAATTATCCATCACTGATCCATTGCCTACGAGCTTTTCTTATATTGATCTTTGCTAAGTTACTTCTGCGTTGCCACTGTTACGATTGCTACAAAATTGCTACTGTTACTTTTGCCACCGTTACTGTTACTTCCATACTACTTTGCTACTAAATACTTTGCTGCAGATATTAAGTCTTTTAGGTGTGGTTGAATTGACAACTCACCTGCTAATACCTGAGAATATTCTTTGGCTCCCCTTGTGTCGAATCAATAAATTTTGGTTGAATACTCTACCCTTGAAAACTGTTGCGATCCCCTATACTTGTGGGTTATCACACAACTACATAGGTGGTCCCTAGAAGCATCAGTTAGTCCATTATGAAAGATATCAAGTATTTTATTTTTTTTGAGAGGATGATCAGGCAAACATTAAGTAATTGAAGAAGCCTCCCCCAAGCTTGTGGGAGACTCTCTTCTTCAATTTGTACAAAGTTAAATATTACGTGTAATGCAGCTTGTTTCTTATGAGCAGGGAAATATTTTTTAGAGAAGTAATAAATCATATCCTGGGGACTACGCACACAACTAGGAGCAAGAGAATTAAACCATATCTAAGCATCACCCTTTAATAAGAAAGGAAACAACTTAATAATATAGTAATAGCGAATTTTTTCCTCATGAGCAAATAGGGTGGCTATATCATTCAATTTAGTAAGATGTGCCACAACAGTTTCAGATTCATAACCATGAAAAGGATCAGATTCGACCAAAGTAATTAACTCAGCATCGACAAAGAATTCATAATCCTTATCAATAACAAAGATAGGTGAAGTAGCAAACTTAGGATCATATTGCATTCTATCATTCAAAGATTTTTCTTTCCACTTGCATAGCAATTTCTTACGATCATCCCTATCCTTACAAGCAAGAAAGTCCCTAGCTACCTCTCCATCCATAATGTAACCCTTAGGTATAACAGGCAATTCATATCTAGGAGAGCTAGGTCTAACAGGTGTCTCAAAGTGTTCAGTTTCAATAATTCCATCAGTTTCAGAAATATCATCATCTTCAGCATAATCAATAGTTCTAACTCTAGCAAGATGTTTATCAAGTAATTCACCTAGTGGCACAGTCTTATCTAGAAGAGTAGTAGCACCTTAAGCATCATTCATAATAGAAGTAGCATCATCAATAACATGTGACATATTAGAATCAATAGCAGGTGTAGGTGTCGCAAGCTTAGTCAAAACAGAAGGTGAATCGAGTGCAGAGCTAGATGGACATTCCTTACCTCCCCTCTTAGTGGAGGGATAGATCTTGGTTTTGGTGTCTTTCAAATTCTTCATAGTGATAGACAGATATAAATCCCAAGTGACTCAGAGAATAGAGCTATCCTCCTCGGCAACGTCGCCAGAAAAAGGTCTTGATAACCCACAAGTATAGGAGATCGCAACAATTTTCGACGGTAGAGTATTCAACCCAAATATATTGATTTGACACAAGGGGAGCCAAGAATATTCTCAAGTATTAGCAGCTGAGTTGTCAATTCAACCACACCTAAAAGACTTAATATCTACAGAAAAGTGTTTAGTAGCAAAGTAGTATGGAAGTAACGGTAATAGTGGCAAAAGTAACAGTAGTAGTTTGGTAGTGATTGTAACAGTAGCAGTAACGAATGTAATGAAGCAAGGATCAATATGAAACGAACTCGTAGGCAATGGATCGACAATGATAATTGTGTCGAATGATATTCATCATGTAGCAGTCCTAACCTAGGGTGACACAGAACTAGCTCCAATTCATCAATATAAAAGGTTCAGATCTGAATTCATGGCACTCGGGCCCTAGTGACAAGTACTAAGCATAGCAGAGTCATAGCAACATCAATCTCAGAACTTAGTGGATACTAGGGATCAGACCCTAACAAAACTAACTCGATTACATGATAAATCTCATCCAACCCATCACCAACTAGCGAGCCTACGAAGGAATTGCTCATTCCCGGCGGTGAGCATCATGGAATTGGCGATGGAGGAAGGTTGATGATGATGATAGCAACGGATTCCCCTCTCTGGAGCTCAAAACAGACTCCAAATCAGCCCTCCCGAGGAAGAAGGGGAGGCGGCGGCGGCTCCGTATCGTAAAACATGATGAATCCTTCTCCTTGATTTTTTTCTCCACGGGTCTGAATATATAGCATTGGAATCAGGGTCGGAGGAGGTCCAGGGGGCCCACAAGCCACCTAGGCGCGCCCCCAGGCTTGTGGACAATGGGTGGACCCCCTTTGGTTGATTCTTTCGCTAGTATTTTTTCTTAATTCCAAAAATATTCTCCATAAATTTTCAAGTCAATCTGAGAACTTTTATTTCTGCACAAAAATAACACCAAGGCAATTCTGCTGAAAACAGCGTCAAGCAGGGTTAGTTCCATTCAAATCATGCAAATTAGAGTCCAAAACAAGTGCAAAAGAGTTTGGAAAAGTATATACGATGGAGACATATCGGTTCTCAAACTGAGGGAAATACTTAACTCTACTTTGTTGTATCACCCTGTCCTCTTCAAGGGAAGAACCAACGCAAGCTCAAGCAGGAAGAATTTCTGGCGCCGTTGCTGGGGAGGATCTACATCAAGCCTACCAAGTACCCATCATAAAATCTCATCTCTTGCACTTACATTATTCACCATTTGCCTCTCGTTTTCCTCTCCCCCGCTTCTAAAATGTTTTCAAAAAAACACAAAAATATTTGCCTTCTTGTTTTACTTTGTTGCTTTGCTTGTTTGTTTGGTATAATTGCATGTTTATTGGAAATCAAAAACAAAAGGCTTATGGATCCTCATCCACTTGCTAATATTTTTAAAAGATCCAACTATGATGAACCAGTTGCTAGTGAGTTGAGTGCACTAGATTATCTTTATGAAGTTTTGCTTGAAATTCGTGAATCTGAAAATTTTGATGAAGTGCTAAAAGAGGAAATTTATGAAGTGATTCACAATAGCTCCTTGAATGAAAAGCATGATTGTGATGTTATAATAAATCCTATTAATGTCAATTGTGCTAATAACATGCAAAACCCCAGGCTTGGGGATGCTAATTTTGATGTCCACTACTTATTGCAATGATCATGATTGGGGTGATTCTTCTTACAATCTTGAATTTTTTTTATTTATGCCTCGTGATGAATATTTTTGCGATAATATTTAAAGTGGGTTTGTAAGAGTGCCAACTCTAGGTAATAATGATCCCACTACTTTGGAAAATGATCAATCTTATGAAATTTTTGATAAAAGTGGGCTTGGAGAGATCATGACTTTATTTGATGATAATCCCACTATATTGGAAGAGTGTCAACTTTGCATGCATGTGGATCATGTAGTGAATATGTTATGTGATAGCTATATTGTTGAATTCGAATATGATCCCACATGTAATTATTATGAAAGAGGGAAATATGGTTGCAGAAATTTTAATGTTACTAAATTACCTCCATGTTGAGATTGACAATGTTTTATTCTTCTTCCTTGCATATGCTTGTTTTTGCTTGTTTTGATAATTTGTTTGCTTATAAAATGCCTATGCATAGGAAGTATGTTAGACTTAAACTTGTTTTTCACATGCTATTTGATGCTCTCTTTGTGCTTCAATTCTTGTCTTTCATGCGAGCATCATTAAAATTATCAAAGCGTAGCTAAAAGGCTTTAAAGAAAAGCGCTTGTTGGGAGAGAACCTATTTTTTTACTATTTTTATGATATTATGCAATTACACTTCTGTTATGATTGTGTTTTAGTGTTTGAGCCAAGTAAGACCTTTGGGATGATTTGGGTGATAGTTGACTTGATTCTGTTTAAAAACAGAATTACGTCCAGTAGCAGAATTATCAAAATTTGCTGGAACCTCGAACAATTCTGTACTTTTTCGCATGATTGATATGCCAATTGCCTACGTTGTCCTATTTTTTAGAATTTTTTGATTTACAGAAGTATAACTGTGATTTGGATCGAAGGACGCGTCGGCTCCCTGCTACTAGGAGGATGCCGCGCTGCCCCGTGATCCCCCCAGCTTGGAGGAACTTTGGAAAGAAATGGAGGTCGCCTTGTGGGAAGCTTTGCCTCCGGCGGGGCGCGTCAAAAGAGAGGCAGAGAAGAAGGCTGAGGAAGAGAAGCGCGTCATGAGGGATGCTGCGTGGAAGACCTTTGTCGCCTCCGAGAGAGTCAGCCAATTGGCTCTTTGGCAGAAGGCTTGTGGGAGGGCCGTGTGGGTGGCGGAGGACGTGCGTGCGAAAGCCTTGAGTCCAGTCGAGTCCAAGCACCTCATCTATGATTGGCGGTATATGGACCGGGTGCACACTTCCAGCGAGGAGGAGTGCTACTTCTTAAGCTTACGTGGTTTTTCCCTTGAAGAGGAAAGGATGATATAGCAAAGTAGCGTAAGTATTTCCCTCGGTTTGAGAACCAAGGTATCAATCCAGTAGGAGGAAACACACAAGTCACCGAATACCTGCACAAACAATCAACAACTTGCACTCAACGCGATAAAGGGGTTGTCAATCTCTTCTCGGTCACTTGCAAAAGTGAAATCTGATAGAGATAGATAAACGGTAAAGTAAATATTTTTGGTATTTTTGGTTTATAGATCAGGAAGTAAAAGATTGCAAAATAGTAGATCAGAAACTAGTAAGATGTAAAAGAGATTCAGTATCATGGAAAAGCGTCCCGGGGGCCATAGGTTTCACTAGTGAGTTCTCTCAAGATAGCAAATATTACGGTGGGTGAACAAATTACTAACGAGCAATTGATAGAAAAGCACATAGTTATGACGATATCTAAGGCAATTATCATGAACATAGGCATCACGTCCGTGTCAAGTAGACCGAAACGATTCTGCATCTACTACTATCACTCCACACATCGGCCGCTATGCAGCATACATCTAGAGTATTAAGTTCATAAAGAACGAAGTAACGCATTAAGTGAGATGACATGATGTAGAGGAATTAACTCAAGCAATATGATGAAAACCCCATCTTTTTATCCTCGATGGCAACAATACAATACGTGCCTTGCTACCCCTACTGTCGCAAGGAAAGGACACCGCAAGATTGAACCCAAAGCTAAGCACTTCTCCCATTGCAAGAAAGATCAATCTTGTAGGCCAAACTAAACCGGTAATTCAAAGAGACTTGCAAAGATATCAAATCATGCATATAAGAATTTAGAGAAGAACCAAATAATATTCATAGTTAATCTGATCATAAGTCCACAATTCATTGGATCTCGGCAAACACACCACAAAAGAATATTACATTGAGTAGATCTCCAAGAACATCGAGGAGAACATGGTATTGAGAATCAAAGAGAGAGAAGAAGCCATCTAGCTACTTGCTATGGACCCATAGGTCTGTGGTAAACTACTCACGCTTCATCGGAGAGGCAATGGAGTTGATGAAGAAGCTCTCTGTGATTGAATCCCCCTCTGGCAGGACGCCCAACATGGCCCCTAGATGGGATCTCACGGGTACAGAAGGTTGCGGTGGTGGAAAAGTGGTTTCGTGGCTCTCCTGGATGTTTTCAGGGTATAAGAGTATATATAGGCGAAGGATCTAGGTCAGGAGACCCCCGAGTGGCCCGTGAGGTAGGGGGCGCGCCCTACCCCCCTGGGCACGCCATCCTGCCTCGTGGCTGCCTCGCTGCATCTATGACTTCATCCCCAAGTCTTCGGGTTTCCTTTCGGTCCAAGAAAGATCATCGCGAAAGTTTCATTCCGTTTGGACTCCGTTTGGTATTCCTGTTCTGCGAAACTCTAAAATAGGCAAAAAAACAGAAACTGGCACTGGGCTCTCGGTTAATAGGTTAGTCCCAAAACTAATATAAAATAGCATATACATGCCTATTAAACATCCAAAACAGATAATATAATAGCATGGAACAATCAAAAATTATAGATACGTTGGAGATGTATCAAGCATCCCCAAGCTTAATTCCTCCTCATCCTTGAGTAGGTAAATGATAAAAACAAAATTTTTGATGTGGAATGCTACCTAACATATTTATACATGTAATTTCTTTATTGTGGCATGAATGTTTAGATCCGAAAGATTCAAAACAAAAGTTAATATTGACATAAAACAATAATACATCAAGCATACTAACAAAGCAATCATGTCTTCTTAAAATAACATGGCCAAAGAAAGTTATCCCTACAAAATCATATAGTCTGGCTATGCTCTATCTTCATCACACAAAATATTTAAATCATGCACAACCCTTGTTTTAGCCAAGCAATTGTTTCATAATTTAGTACTCTCAAACTTTTTCAAGTTTCTGGCAATACATGAGCGTGAGCCATGGACATAGCACTATAGGTGGAATAGAATGGTGGTTGTGGAGAAGACAAAAGGGAGAAGATAGTCTCACATCAACTAGGCGTATCAACGGGCTATGGAGATGCCCATCATTTGATATCAATGTGAGTGAGTAGAGATTGCCATGCAACGGATGCACTAGAGCTATAAGTGTCTGAAAGCTCAAAAAGAAACTAAGTGGGTGTGCATCCAACCCGCTTGCTCACGAAGACCTAGGGCATTTGGAGGAAGCCCTCCCACTAGTATATGAAAATGACAAAATAGGAGACTCTCTATCATGAAGATCGTGGTGCTACTTTGGATCACAACTGTGGAAAAAGGATAGTAACATTGTCCCTTCTCTCTTTTTCTTTTTTTTATTTGGGTCTTCTCTTTTTTTATGGCCTCCTTTTTTTTTATTTTTTTCGTCCGGAGTCTCATCCTGACTTGTGGGGGAGTCATAGTCTCCATCATCCTTTACTCACATGGGACAATGCTTAGAACAAAATAAGACTCTGTGTGAATGCCTCTGGCGGTGCACTGGGATGTGCAATGAATCAAGAGTGACATGTATGAAAGAATTATGAATGGTGGCTTTGGCACAAATACAATGTCAACTACATGATCATGCAAAGCAATATGACAATGATGGAGCATGTCTTAATAAACGGAACGGTGGAAAGTTGCATGGCAATATATCTCGGAATGGCTATGAAAATGTCATAATAGGTAGGTATGGTGGCATTTTTGAGGAAGGTATATGGTGGGTGTATGGTACCGGCGAAAGTTGCGCGACACAAGAGAGGCTAGCAATGGTGGAAGGGTGAGAGTGTGTATAATCCATGGACTCAATCATTACTCATAAAGAACTCACATACTTATTGCAAAAATCTATTAGTCATCGAAACGAAGTACTACGCACATGCTCCTAGGGGAAGGGTTGGTAGGAGTTAACCATCGCGCGATACCGACCTCCACACAAAGGATGACAATCAATAAATAAATCATGCTCCAACTTCATCACATAACGGTTCACCATACGTGCATGCTACGAGAATCACAAACTTTAATACAAGTATCTATCAAATTCACAACTACTCCACTAGCATGACTCTAATATCACCATCTTCATATCTCAAAACAATCATAAAGAATCAAACTTCTCATAGTATTCAACACACTTTATATGAAAGTTTTTATTATATCCATCTTGGATGCCCATCATATTAGGACTAGTTTTATAACCCAAGAAAATTACCAGTGTGTTCTAAAAGACTCTCAGAATAATATAAGTGAAGCATGGGAGTTCAACAATTTCTATAAAATAAAGCCACCGCCGTGCTCCAAAAAGATATAAGTGAAGTACTAGAGCAATATTGCCTAGCTCAAAAGATATCAGTGAAGCACATAGAGTATTCTAATAAATCACGATTCATGTGTGTCTCTCCCAAAAGGTCTTGTAACATCCCAAATTTCCAATTTGGAATGTTACACCTAGATCATCATTGCATATCATATTTTATTGCATTTTGGCTTGATCCTAGAAATTCTACGCAACTCAAGGACCCGCGGAGAGAGTTGGGGATTTCGTTATTTTCATATTTGAGTTTTCTCAAATTTTGAAAAGAGGATCGTTTGTTTTTAATTATTTTATCTTCGTATATTTCTTTTATAAAATAAAAGAGAGGGAATAAAATGACTTTCCCAAAAATAAAGAAATATTGAAGGTTTCATATTAAAGACAAATAAGATTTTATTTCGGAGTTATCGCTATATTATTTGAATTAGGAAAAATGCGCGTTTTTCAAATTTGCATTTTAGGCCCAAATAAATGTTCATATTGTCCGGTTTATTTTTAGAGGACGGGGAAATTTTATTTTGGGATTTTTGGAATCCATTTAGTATTTATTTTCTTTCTTTTTCTGCACGTCGGGATTATTAAAAAAAGTCAAACTGACTCCATACCGTACCCGAGCGGGACTCCGCCCGGGGAGGCTTTATAAGCCGGGGCCCCCCTGCCCCAAAGCCCACACCACCGCCGCCAGCCCACCCCGTGCCAAACCCTAGCCGCCGCCGCCGCAGCCGCCGCGCCCTGCCGCCGCCGGAGTCGCCACCACCGCCGCCGGATCCGCCGCCCCGCCACCTTAGCCGACCTCGCCGGAGCCCGCCGCCGCCTCGCCGACCCCGCCGAAGCCCGCCAGACTTGAGGTAGCCGCCGCCGTTTTTTTATAAAAACCGTTCGGTTTTTTTAAAACCCTAGATCCGTTTTTTTAGACCGGTTCGTTGGTTTTCTCGGTTGAGCTATTTAGTGAATGCTCGTTCGTTCGTTAGTTTTAACGAACGGTTTTCACCGTTTAGCCACAGACAGTGAACTTTCGTTCGTTAGCCTCTTCGTCCGTTTTTCTTTTTCTCGGGTTTTTCGCGATTATTTTCGGTCGCGATTTCAGATCCCATTTTTGTTTTAGTTTAAATTTTCGCTCGTTTAACAGAATCAGGCGATTCAAGCGCCTAGAGTTTTGTCTCGAAACCCTCTTTCCGTTTAGCCAACTCAAACAAGTTTTTGTTACTATAAAATTTTGACTTAGGTCCAGATTAGTTAATGAAGAATGTTTCTTTCACCATTTGAGTTTCGTTGCTTCATTTGATTTGGTTATTTTTGCAAATCAGAGTTCTTAAGTTGAGCTTTCTGGTTATATCTCTTATTTGAGTTTTACCCTTGCATTAGTTGAGTGCTTATTGTATGCTTGTTTGTTTGCGATAGAGTACCCAGAGTGCGCAGCGTGCTACTACGAGTCTCTAGGTTTCACGGATCATCAGCAAGGCGAGTAACACTTTGATCATACCTCTTTACTACCCAATTTTATTGCATTAGATCAACCCTCGCACATTGCATGATTAGGATCTGATTAATATGTGGGTTTTGGGAAGTAGATGAGGTAGTACCTATGTCCTGTTTATTACCAAACCTTTGGGAGTTACTTCTACGTTTGCTTATATTGCTATGCTAGTAGACGTGGATTGGGTGAGTGTATCCATGACAAATGTGAGTTTGTGAATTGTTGGTTCAACTTAAGGTGGCAACTTTAATACACATCTGGGTGGATTGACGCACCTGGGGAACCCAGTGTTGCCTGTATTTTTGGAAATCCCGGGGTTCCGTGTGATTTTCCTATGGACCACCACCCAGGCTCAAAGGGATCATGAGATTATTCATGCTAGAAACTTCCGTGTGCAGCCACAAGCTATTATGGGCTCTAGCATAGTTGATTAAGTTGCAAGACCTCTTTCAGTGGTGGGCTAGCAGATGTAGGGGAAAGTAGGTGTAACTGTCCATCCAGAGTAAAGAGTAATTGTTTCTGAAAGACTGTGTCTCGTTCATCCGTTTCTCAAACACCCTATAGTGCAAGAAATCCAATGTAGGAGATCGAGTCTTGTGGGGAAAAGTGCACAAACCTTTGCAGAGTGTACAAACTAATCATGGTTAGCCGTGTCCCCGGTTATGGACGTTTTGAGTATCTAGTCTTTGGATTATCATGTGGATCTCATCATGTTACTTAATTAATTTGTTGAGTTTAATGATGATGCTTAATTGGGATTGAGTTGGAGGAACCTTCTCAATGTTTAACAACCACCATGATAGTTAAACAAAATTTATTCCTTTGTTGTAGGGAAAAACTGGTTTTATGCAAAACTGTAACCGTAGAGCTTTCCACCAGCCATATATGCATGTAGTGATAGTCATATTCTGTTCATTACTCTCTATGTGTTACATTGCCGGCATATTCCATGTGCTGACCCGTTTTCGGGCTGCAACTTTCATGTTGCAGACTTTTCAGACAATGAGTAAGGTGCCATAGGTCATGGTCTTATACTCAGTGATGCCGTTGGAGTTGATGGACTCACTTTATCTTCCAAGCCTTCCGATGTTATCGTTATTAGATGGCCTTAAGCCATATTTATTGTATTAAGTTCTTTTATGAGACTTTCGATGTAATAAGTGTGTGATTGCTACTCTGTTATAAATCCTTCAAGTACTGTGCATGTAAACATTACCAATCCAGGGATGACACTGATGCACAGAGATTAGACCGTTTGAGGTCTGGTCGCTAGAAGATGGTATCAGAGCACACGCTGACTGTAGGACACGACCACTAAGCCAAAGCCCTAGATCACTACTCTCTTCTCATTTCTGACTCCTCTCCTTTTTCTACTATTCTAGGATGGCGGATGCAAGGAACAAGTTCACGCAACCGGATGAAGATACACCTTTTGGACGCCACTTGAAGGAAGTCACTAGATACCTAAACATCGGAGTACCAAGCTTCACCGGAACGTACATCGCCACTTTACCAAAAGAGGAGCGTTGGATGATTGAAGTTCAAGTTCTAGGAAGGACATTCATGCCAGTCACTGAGCCCATAGAGTTTTCCTTTGATGTACCAACCTGGAGTTTAGGAAAGAGCATGGCAGCCCACATTACCATAGGACGCATTGGAGAAGTTACCACAAGGATCTCAAGGATACTATCTACCAAATTTGTGGGCGCCGAGATGAGCAACGGGAGATGATCAGCACTAGGAAGGATAGATTTATTGTAGCTTTTATCCATGAGCTAAACCAGCACATACGACGTCAGGAGAACCAGATGTGCGCAGGCATGATAGACCTAAAGAAGGCAATGACCAGGATCACAGAGCTGGAAGAAGAACTCGAGTCTATGCGTGATGGATATGAGGAGGAGATTGTAACACTTTTGGATAAGAATGACGACCTGGTAAAGAAGATCGGAGTTTTCATGGGAGACCCTGCGCCGGGAGGAGAAGATGACGATTCCACTTGTTCGGAGAGTTACATCATCATCGACGACACCGACTCAGACCCCGACGATAGCGATGATCACTATGTTAATGAAGCTAGAACGGATATCATGGAATCTTCCACCGATCAATTTTTTTAGTCGACCACCATTTCAGTAGTAGTATTCCCCCATGTATATAGAATAGTCCGAGCACTTTTGTAACGATAGTTAGACCGATTGTATGCCCTTGTTTGAATTGATTGAAGTGAAATTGTTTGTGTTTGTTTCATGAGCAAGTGGGTAGTTGTGACGCCCGGGTAGTTAAGCTACAGTAAACCCTTGCTAACCATGCCAGGTCATCATAATTAAACTTTTGTTAAACCTCACTTGTTTCAAACCGAGATCAAATTCAAATTCAAATAATAAGTCAAATTATTATTTCTTTAAACTATCAAATAAAAATGTTCAATGAGTGGCAAATATTCACTAAGTAATGAACATGTTGGAACCAACCTCATTTGGTTTCCCAAATTGCCCCTAGAATTCATTTAGGGAACAACAAGATTAAATAAGAGCATTTTAATTCAACTATAAATTAGAACAGTTCCAATTGGCCTCAAACTTTTCGCGCAACCTTATAGTGTTGGCTAGGAATTATGTGCAATGTTTCATAATTAACAAAAATCACTTGACAGGTAAAATAATAGAAAAGTATAAATAAAAAGCAAAGAAAACACAAAATCAGTAAAGAAAACTAACAAAAGAAAAAAGAAAAGAACCCCCCCGGGCTCCGGCCCAACAGGCCATCAACCCCACTGGGCCAACCCACCAGGCCCAGCCGGCCACACCTTATCCCCTCACCCCCCGCAAACCCTAACCACCCACACCCCCACTCGCTCTCTCCCCTCCCCCCCGGTCCAGTTCTGGATCGGGATCGGGCCGACGCCCCGCGCCCCCCACGACGCCGGCGCCCCGTCCTCATCGCCAATCCCGCCACCCATCGCCCCACCTCGCTGGCGTAGAAGGCCCCCCCACGCCACGGCCACCTTCTCGTGGCTCCCTGCCATGCTCCGACCCCCCTTACATCGCCGATCTCCTGCTTCGCACCCCGCGTCAGATGCCCTTGCCGGAGACCGGCCGTCTCCTCGCAGCACGCCATCGCCTCGAGCACCTAGGCCTCCCCCTTGCCCGCGCGCCTGCCGCGCCGAGGCTAGGCTCGCCGCCTTGGCGCTCGTCGGCCGACGCCGCGGCCTCGCCTCATCACCGACCCCGACCCCGTCGGACCTCGCCGGACCTCCTCGACGGACTGCACACGTCCTCGTCCTCCTCCTCGAGCACGCCTCGCTCAACTACAGGGCTTTGTGAGCCCCCTTCCCTTCCCCTCTTCCTCCCTGGCAGATCCACCGCCATGCCCGTCCGAGCCTCGCTCTCACCATGCTCACTACACGCGCTGCACGCCGGTCGCGTCGCATCTCCTCGTCCTGCGCCGGCTCCCTCTCCCCTCTATCCCCGCGCGGGCACCACCGCGCCGGCTCGTCCGTCGCCTTGCCGCTGCATGCGTCGTCCCGCACCCGCGCCGCACGTGCACGGGCTTGGCCCCGCACGGGTGCGCCCGCAACCGCGCCATGGCGCCTCACCATGGCCTCTCATGGCCTGCCTCGCCCCGCCCGGCACGCTACCGTGCGCGCTCGGGTGCGCCGCCCCTGCTCGCTCCCTCGAGCGGTCTCCCTCGCCCAACCGGGTCCTAGGGCCCGTGGCCGTAACCCGTTTACCCGCTATGGCCCCTGGCCAAATGACAAGTGGGGCCCGCCCCTGTGAAACGTTAAAAAAAGGAAATAAAATAAAAATGAATTAATAAAATAATTAATTAACTAATAATTAGTGAATTAATTAACTTAATTAATCTGGTTTAGTTAACCTAATTAACTATTGTTAATTAGTTAAACTGTAATTAGATTGGTTAAATCCTAATTATAGTAAACAGAGTATGACATGCGGGACCCACACGTCAGTTGACCAGTCAACACCTCTGTTGACTGCTGATGTCATGATGACGTCAGCAAACACTGTTTTGGATAATGTTGTATTAAAATAATTAAATAAATCCTAAAAATGACTTAAATCTTTTAAAATTAATATAAAATAAACCGTAGCTCAGATGAAAATACTTTCTACATGAAAGTTGCTCAGAACGACGAGACGAATCCGCATACGCAGCCCGTTTGTCCACCACACATCCCTAGCATAGCAAACACGCAACTTTCCCCCTCCGGTTCATCTGTCCGAAAACGCGAAACACCGGGGATATTTTCCCAGATGTTTTCCCCCTTCACAGGTATCACCTCATACCGCGTTAGAACACGTCTAGCTCTGCCTGTTATCCTGTTATGCACTTGCTTGCTATGTATTTACTGTTTCTCCCCCCTCTTCTCTTTGGTAGACCCCGTGACGATGCTGCTGCCCCTGTGGCCGACTACGTCACCGACGACCCCTCCTTGTCTGAGCAACCAGGCAAGCCCCCCCCCCGTTGATCACCAGATATCGTCTATTCTTCTCTATACTGCTTGCATTAGAGTAGTATAGCATGTTACTGTTCGGTTACTCCTATTCTGTTGCATAGCCTGTCATTGTTGCTACAGTCATTGATACCTTACCCGCAATCCTAAATGCTTAGTATAGGATGCTAGTTTATCATCTGTGGCCCTACATTCTTGTCGGTCTGCCTTGCTATACTATCAGGCCGTGATCACTTGGGAGGTGATCACGGGTATATACTATACATATATACATACTACAGATGGTGACTAAAGTCGGGTCAGCTCGATGAGTACCCGCAAGTGATTCTGATGAGGGAGCTGAAAGGACAGGTGGCTCCATCCCGGTAGAGGTGGGCCTGGGTTCCCGACGGCCCCCGACTGTTACTTTGTGGCGGAGCGACAGGGCAGGTTGAGACCACCTAGGAGACAGGTGGGCCTGGCCCTGTTCGGCGTTAGCGGATACTTAACACGCTTAACGAGATCTTGGTATTTGATCTGAGTCTGACTACTGGCGTATACGCACTAACCAACTACGCGGGAACAGTTATGGGCACTCGACGTCGTGGTATCAGTCGAAGCCTTCTTGACGTCAGCAACGGAGCGGCGCGCACCGGATTGGACCGCGTAACGTGACTTCCTTTGTAATGGAGGTTGCTAGGTCTGCTTCCGGCCGCCCTCGCAACATGCAGGTGTGCAATGGGTGATGGGCCCAGACCCCTGCGCGCATAGGATTTAGACCGGCGGGCTGACCTCTATGTTGTGCCTAGGTGGGGCTGTGACGTGTTGATCTTCCAAGGCCGGGCATGACCCAGGAAAGTGTGTCCGGCCAAATGGGATCGAACGTGTTGGGTTATGTGGTGCACCCCTGCAGGGAAGTTAATCTATTCGAATAGCCGTGATCTTCGGTAACAGGACGACTTGGAGTTGTACCTTGACCTTATGACAACTAGAACCAGATACTTAATAAAACACACCCTTCCAAGTGCCAGATACAACCTGGTGATCGCTCTCTAATAGTGCGATGAGGAGAGGATCGCCGTGTAGGATTATGCTATGCGATGCTACTTGGAGGACTTCAATCTACTCTCTTCTACATGCTGCAAGACGGAGGCTGCCAGAAGCGTAGTCTTCGATAGGACTAGCTATCCCCCTCTTATTCTGGCATTCTGCAGTTCAGTCCACTGATATGGCCTCCTTACACATATACCCATGCATATGTAGTGTAGTTCCTTGCTTGCGAGTACTTTGGATGAGTACTCACGGTTGCTTTCTCCCCCCTTTTCCCCCTTTCCTTTCTTTCTGGTTGTCGCAACCAGATGCTGGAGTCCAGGAGCCAGACGCCACCGTCGACGACGGCTCCTACTACACTGGAGGTTCCTACTACTACATGCAGCCCACTGACGACGACCAGGAGTAGTTTAGGAGGATCCCAGGCAGGAGGCCTGCGCCTCTTTCGATCTGTATCCCAGTTTGTGCTAGCCTTCTTAAGGCAAACTTGTTTAACTTATGTTTGTACTCAGATATTGTTGCTTCCGCTGACTCGTCTATGATCGAGCACTTGTATTTGAGCCCTCGAGGCCCCTGGCTTGTATTATGATGCTTGTATAACTTATTTTTATTTGTAGAGTTGTGTTGTGATATCTTGTCGTGAGTCCTTGATCTTGATCGTACACGTTTGCGTGTATGATTAGTGTATGATTGAATCGGGGGCGTCACAGTAGTGTTTTCCCTCTAGACCTCTTTCTATTCTATTTCCTCATCTTTTCTAAACCTATTAGATGCCTCCGAGAGGCGATAATGGATTTGCTTTCCCACCAAAGTTCTTAGAACACCTATGTTAGTAAGCTCACCATGAGCGGAGTATATGGCTAGTCAAGGATGTTTTCAGATGCCATTGACCATAGGTAGGCATGAATTCCCCACGGATTTGATAATTTTGGAGTCGCAAGGATTGGATGTGATTCTAGGTATCGATTGGCTATCGATGTACGGAGGAAACATTGATTGCGCCAGTAAGTCGATTTTGCTTACCACCCCAGAAGGAAGAAGGATTAAGTATGTATCCCAGCATGAGCCGAGGAGGACCCAAGTAAATTCCTTATCAGGAGTTGTACAGGACGAAGTACCAGTGGTAAAGGATTTCCCAAACGTATTTCCAGAAGAGTTGCCAGGCATGCCACCGGATAGAGACATTGAGTTTTTGATTGAGCTTTTGCCAGGCACTGGGCCGATATCAAAGAGACCGTATAGGAGCTTGCAAAGGATTTGGAGGAGATCAAGAACCAGATTAAGGAGTTACTAGATAAAGGCTATATTCGCCCAAGTTCGTCACCTTGGGGATCACCAGTGCTTCTAGTGGAGAAGAAGGATGGATCATTGAGGATGGTTGTTGATTATCGAGGATTGAATGAAGTAAAAATCAAGAACAAGTACCCACTGCCAATGCTCAATGATTTGTTTGACCAATTACAAGGAGCTAAAGTATTTTCCAAGATCGATTTGTGATCAGGATACTACCAGTTGAAGATTCGGGAGGAGGATATACCTAAAACAGCTTTTACCACAAGGTACGGGCTATATGAGTATACCGTTATGTCATTTGGTCTGACTAATGCACCTGCCTATTTCATGAACATAATGAACAAAGTGTTTATGGAGTTTTTGGATAAGTTCGCCGTGGTGTTCATTGATGATATTCTGGTCTACTCGAAGAATGAAGAGGAGCATAAGGAGCATCTGCGTTTGGTACTTGGGAAGCTCGAAGAACATCAACTATACGCCAAGTTTAGCAAGTGCGAGTTTTGGTTGAAAGAAGTTGGATTTCTCGGACATGTGATATCCGGAGAAGGAATAGCAGTAGACCCCACCAAGGTTGTCACCGTGACAAATTGGGAAGCACCCACAACCGTTGGAGAGATTCAGAGTTTTCTTGGACTCGCAGGATACTACCGGAGGTTCATTGAGAATTTCTCGAAGATTACAAAACCCATGATGGAATTGTTGAAGAACGACACCAACTTTAATTGGACTGAGGAATGTGAGGCCATTTTCCAGGAGTTGAAGAAACGTTTGGTTACATCCCCAGTGTTGATTCTGCCAGATCAGTGCAAGGATTATGAAGTATATTGCGACGCTTCTTGTCGAGGACTTGGAGCAGTGCTTATGCAGGAGGGAAGAGTTGTTTCGTATGCCTCACGATAGCTTAATCCCCATGAGCTGAATTATGCCACCCATGATTTGGAGTTAGCATCCGTAGTGCATGCCTTTAAGACATGGAGACACTTTCTCATCGGAAACCATTGTGAGGTGTACACGGATCACAAGAGTTTGAAGTACATCTTCACATAGAAGGATTTGAATCTTAGGCAAAGGAGATGGTTGGAGCTCATTAAAGATTATGATATGAGATTGCATTATCACTCCGGAAAGGCTAATGTAGTAGCCGATGCGTTGAGCCATAAGAGTCGTGTCAACACCCTCATGACCGGAGAGATACCCAAGGAGTTAGAAGAAGATCTTCACGAGCTATGTTTGGAGATAGTTCTGAGAGGCTATGTAGCAGCATTGGAGATTCAGTCTACCTTGATGGCAAAGATTAGAGAAGCTCAGAAGACGGACAAGGAGATTGCCGAGATAAAGGAGAAAATGTGCAAAGGAAAAGCTAAGGGATTTCGTGAGGATGAACACGATATCTTATGGTTTGAGGACCGCATGTATGTGCCTAATAACCCAGAGATCAGGAAGTTGATTCTGCAAGAGGCCCATGATTCACCATATTCGATTCACCCAGGAAATACCAAGATGTATCTGGATTTGAACGACACCTTCTGGTGGACCGGAATGAAGAGGGATATTGCGGAGTATGTAGCAGTTTGTGATGTATGTCAAAGAGTAAAGGCCGAGCATCAGAAGCCAACATGATTGCTATAGCCGTTGCCGATACCCAAATGGAAGTGGGATAAACTAGGCATGGATTTTATCACGGGATTGCCCAGCACTCGTTCAGGCTATGACTCAATATGGGTTGTAGTCGATCATTTGATGAAGGTAGCTCATTTCATCCCAGTGAAGACCACTTATACAAGTGCTAAGTTGGCAAAGATATATATGACTAGGATTGTATGTCTACACGGAGTTCCAAGGACCATTGTATCAGATAGAGGAACTCAGTTTACCTCAATGTTCTGTAATCAGTTGCATGAAACTTTGGGTACTAGGCTTGAGTTCAGTACAACCTTTCATCCACACACAGATGGACAGACCGAGAGAGTCAATCAGATTCTAGAGGACATGTTGAGAGCTTGTGCACTAGATTATGGATCTAGTTGGGACGATAATTTGCCATATGAAGAGTTCTCTTACAACAACAGTTATCAATCCAGTTTGAGGATGGCCCCTTTCGAAGCCTTGTACGGAAGGAGGTGTAGGACACCGTTGTTGTGGGATGAAGTTGGAGATCGTCAGTTGTTTGGACCGGATTTGATTAAAGAGTCTGAAGAGAAGGTTAAGTTGATTCGCCATAGGCTCAAGGTAGCCCAGTCCAGGCAGAAGAGCTATGCAGATTCAAAATGTAAGGAGACCGTTTACGAAGTGGGAGATAGAGTTTATCTTCGTGTGTCCCCTCTTCGAGGATTTAAGCGTTTTGGAGTTAAGGGAAAGTTAGCACCATGTTTTGTGGGACCATACAAAGTTTTGGAGCGTATGGGAGAAGTTGCTTACAAGCTAAAGTTGCCTGAAGGATTGTCAGGAGTTCATGATGTGTTCCACATTTCCCAGTTGAAGAAGTGCCACGCAGAGATGGCCGATATACCTCTGAGAGATACAGTGCCATTGGAAGCGATTCAGTTGGATAGTGATATGACCTATGAGGAGAAACCAGTCAAGATTCTCAATATTGCCAACCGAGTCACACCCAGCAAGGTTACCAAATTTTGGAAAGTCCAGTGGAGCCACCATACCGAGGATGAAGCCACCTGGGAGCGAGAGGAAGACCTACTGAAGGACCACTCTCACCTATTTTCTAGCCAACCTGTCGTGGAATTGTCACGTCAGATGTCCTAGTGAAAGGACATAATCGCGGAGCCATCGCAACTAGGAAGCTTGAAGGGGTTAATTGGGACAAGAGACACGGGAGGTTTATACTAGTTCGGCCCCTTACGATGAAGGTAAGGCCTATGTCTTGTCGGGTTGGTATTGCTTGATGTTTCGATGACCAGGGAGCGAGATATGCTATGCCCGGTTCTCGACGAGTTGTTTCTTGCCCTTAGCCGCCAGCGGGTCGCCCCCTTATATACATGGGTTGGTGCCCTGCGGCCTACAGAGTCCCGACCGGCTCATAGACAGTGTCCGGCTCGGTGACTAGTTAAATCTACCTTACAATACAAGTCATATTATCATGACGGTTTACCACTATGGGCTTTAAGCCTCTTGCGGGCTTTAGACCCTTTATTGAACCGCCATCTTCGTGCTTGGTCTTGGGCTTCTTTCTGATGGGTCTTCTTTGTGTAACCCGGCCCCTCCTGGGTGGCTTACAAATAGTTATATCCCCAACATTAGGCCCCAGATTGATTTGAACCGGTTCATGTCAATCTTAAAATACCTTAAAAAATAAACCTTTAGCCTTCTGCCTGTGCAAAGCTTTTCAACCCGCCATGACGTCATCTTCCGGATCCGCGTTAGCCCGTCGTGACGTCATCTTTACTTAAATTCATTTTTTACTCCGCCATATCTTCCAACGGATCTTTGCCTTCACTGACCGCTCCGAAAACCGAGGCGTCGGGGCCGCTGGATAATGATGTTTAGTCTCCTCGTTTCTTGCACCGTCCCGGTCGGCCCTTCCCTATAAATAAGCTTGACATAGACCTTCCTCAGTCATTCATCTTCTTCCTCTTGCTCTCTCTCCCTGCTGCTCAAGCTCTGCCGCCGCTGTCATCGCAGGATCTCGTCGTCTTCACCAACTCAGGCCGCTGCATCGACCTGACTTGACCAGAAAATCGCGACGGACCTCCACAACAACTCTGCATCTGTAATTTTCCTCCTTCTTGTTCCTCAGATCCGCATCAGGACCTTCAAGTTCTTTGTTGTTCGTTAGGAACCCTTCATAGATTTCATCACCACCGCTGTTTTTTGATCTTTAAGATAGTGTAAAACTGATGCAGTAGCTGTTTCACGCCCATTTTGAATGCAAATAGATCCCTTTCCATCACACAGAGGCCTTGTTCAGCCCTGATGAACTTATCTGTACTAGTTTTAGGTCTAGAAAATTTTCCTTTCTATGCACCTATTTGATCTAGAATAATATCCACCGCCTGCGAAACCTGTTTCTGTTAAGCCCATTTAACTCTCGCGGCCCTCATTGCCGGTTTAAAATAGACAACGTTAATTGACAGCCTTGCCAGGCCCTGGCAACTTAAAATATCTTTCAATGGTTACTGATTCCCATAGCGGCTTAGGCAACCAGATATAGTCAGCCATATGTCATTAGGCCCCTTCTTAAGCCGCCATCTTGTTTAAACTTAACATGCTTTCCTCCCGGTTAAATTTGAACCGGAACCTCTTATTTTGTCATAGGCTTCAATTTACGTAATGGCACCCAAGCCTCCTAAAGCTCCCGTGACCTGCAACTGGGTCAAATCCACTGTTACAGAGAGCATCTTGTCCGATTTTGTGAAATCCGGCCATCTGCCCAAGATGAAGGAGATCATGTCTTATCATGCCCCTAACCCGTCAGAGGAGAAGCCTCAACCCAAAAAAGGGGAGGTAATCGTGTTCACTAATCACATGAACCGGGGCTTCGCTCCACCCGGTTCAAAATTCTTCAGGGATGTTTTGCATTTCTTTGACCTTAGACCTCAAGACATCGGGCCCAATTCCGTGTCAAACATTTGCAACTTCCAAGTCTTTTGTGAGGTGTACCTTGGAGAAGAGCCCAGTATACTTTTATTCAGAGAGTTGTTCTATTTAAACCGGCAGAATGAACGTGCCAACGGGCCCAGTCTTGAACTTGGTGACATCTCGATTCAGCGGTGGAGAGACTGCCTCTTTCCTTATGTTGAACTGCCGAGTCACCCAAAGGATTAGAATCAGGCGTGGTTTTACTCCCAAGACACTTCTCCGGCTGAAGAAAATCCTCTGCCTGGCTTCCACGCCCTGCGCCTTGAGTCCAACCACCCACTGTCGGATAAACTGACTACTGTTGAACGTCTGCCACTTTCTCCCACTATTAGAAAAATCAAAGCTCTTTTGGGAAATGGCTTAGACGGTATTGACCTGGTCCGAGTCTGGATTACTTGGCGAGTGCTTCCGTTAAGCCGCCACCCCGTCTTAATGTGCACTTACTCCGGTGAAAAAGATGACCCACTGCGTCATAGCCCCGATGACTTACCAGAAGATGTGGTGGAGGCCATGATCCAATCGTTGTTGAAAGAGGGCACGATGATTAGTAATGCCTTTGGCTTACATCCCTTCTGCAAGGAGAACCCGGCCCCTGCTGTGAGTCACCAACCTTAATAAATACTCTTTACTGTATTACCACTTGCTTTTACTCATTACCCCTTATCATTTTTCACAGGCCGATGACAACTTCTGGAAGGTCAAATATGACCATGAGGCGGCCAAACAAGCCAGAGCGGCAAAAAGAGCTGAAAGGAAAGCCGCCAAAACAGGAACTTCAAGGAAGAAAAAACCAAGTGCTTCGGATTTACTCAAATTGATAACACTTCTGATGATGAAGAAGAGGTAATCCTTAACTCCCCTAACTCTTTTATCATTATTTTATTGACATTCTATCCTTTCAGGAGGATACGAGGAACAGCCAAGCGATTGACGAAGAGGTAACTATAATCTCCTCTGACTCAGAGCCTTTGCCAAAGCAAAAAACCCGAAGGGTGACCCGGAAAGTAAGATTTTCACATCCTCTTGCTTATCAAGATCCTCAATTTCTTTTGAAGCAACAACGTTTTGAAAGCCGGAGGCAGACCCGGAACAACAAAGATGTAGAGCTTTCCTCCGGCTTACCTGACGTAACCAGGAAGCGTCGGACTGAGGTTATTTCTGATTTACGTTCTGTTTTTCCTTTGGCGGGTTACTCTCGCCAACCTCTCAATTCATCTGACTCCAATTATCAGGATACCTCTCCTTCCTCTGACGAGTCTATGCAATCTAACATGCCGGCTTTCAAAACTGCCCCCGGGTAACTTACTTTTGTTTACCTTTATGCTTTACCTTACCCATGCTTTTATACTCATCCTTCTGCCTTTGTCCACAATGTGCAAGTGAATCCCAGTAAGAGGGCAAAAAAGAGTAAGCCGTCTCGATACCTGGTCGTGACTGAAACGGAGCTTGCCACGACTGCTCCTGATAGTACTACCCATCAGCCGCCGCCTGAACCAGTCTATGACATTCCAGCACCAACCTCTGATCCGCCCGCCGAAGTCACTCTCAACAGCTCTGATAAACCGGAAGCTCCTAGCACGGCCAAGACAACTGATCCGGACGTTGAGATTCTGAAGACTCACTTTGTTGAGCCAGGGCGACCCACTGTCCTTGCCAAGTGCTCTGCTAAGGAGAAAATTCTGGAACGTCAAAAGGCCAAGCTAGATATTGCTGACTATACTCATTTGAGTATTGGAGATATAGTCTGTGGCTATCTCAATCAAGTACATAGCAGCCGTGACCTGGAGATTGGTATGGTGAAGCAAATACAACAAAAATCTGAGGTATGACTTATGCTACTTTTCCGAATCATACTTACTGTATCAGCCCCCAAGTCTATTGCTTATGAATAAATATGTTGTAGACTTAGAAAAACTGTGTAGCACTGATCTATCCGGTATTTGAAAGAAGATATTTAACCCGGTTGTGACATGATACTTAAGACTTGCAATACACATTAGCCCCCAAGTGTCAAGCATCTTTGCTTGCAAAGTGCTTGAGACTTATTTTTCATGAGCTGGCATTGTAAGTTAAAATTCTTCAGCACACATTATCCCCCAAGTGTCAAGTATGTTTGCTTGCAAAGTGCTTGGGACTTAATGCTATCTTACCATGATTCTGATTATAACGCGGCATTAATGCAGGCCACCATAAGCCAATTTTAGTCAGAGATGGCTGACCTAAAGAGCCGCTTGGCCGCTCAAGAACTTGAAATTCAAAAGGCCAACTCCAAATTTGAATTCAGCGTCTCTGAACAAGAGAAACTAAAGAAGAATTTTGAGGCAGAGAAGAAAATCAGGGCTGATGAAAAGGCTTCTCTGGTGACCCAGGCTGAGACGGCAAAGGCATTACTTGCAGAAGCAACAACGGAGCTGTCCAGCTTAAAACGCCATATCTCAAATGGTCTCAGCAATCTTTGGTAAGTTACCCATATAAACTTTAAACTTGGCAAACTTCCTTGCAATGATTCCTTCAATTGTCAACCCTAGGAGCACAAACCTCAAACCGAACATGTTGATCAAGCTGAAGGCGGTTTATACTCTTGTGGAGCAGCTTTACACCGGGTCACAACGTGCTCTGGCCGTTGTAGCTTTATCAGATGACGTTCCTCACCTTCTGCAAGATGTATTGAAACGGCTTGCCTCACTACCTCAACGGATCCAAGATCTAAGGCAGGCATCCACAAGAGTCGGGGCCGTAGCTGCATTGAGCCGGGCAAAAGCCTGGATTCCGGAACTAGACCCGACCGACCTCGCTCTTGGATACCCCAGTCTTAAAGAAGATGGGACCGTATTTGATGGACATGAGTTCACCACCTGTGTCAAAGTTATACGCCCCGTGGCCACTCTTATTAGGAATGGTACTGATCTCACCAAGTATCATCCGGGCTATGACAACGAGAATCAGAGAATCCCAACACCTCCCTTTGATGAAGTCAGCCTGATCCCTCCAACTCGTAAGCATACCTTTGCCCCTGAAGTGGACCCAGCCGGTTTAATAGATGATGAAGACGAATTTGAAGCCTTGAGCGGCATTGACTGGGCCTCATCAACTTTCCAGGACAAAGCAGCCGACGGAGAAGCGGAGAAGGATAACCCGGAGCATTCAAGCCCGCCAAAAGAGTGAAACGCCAGGCGTTTATGACTTTGCAAAACAATGCTTCATTATTCAGACTTGGGGAGTCTTGTAATAAGGTAGAAAAAACCTCTTCAATGTTGTCATGCCTTCGCGCATGTTTATGGCGCTTAATACTTTCGTAAGCCGCCATCACTATATATACTTCCAGCTTATATTGATCTTTTATCTCCTTGATGTCAAATTTGCTTGCCTTATCCTGCCTGTGGTCCTTTTGATGATCTCGCCTGTTTGTATGACCTACATCATGCTGGCAAATTCAACTCCTGAAGGCCGGAACATATAATGTTCACCTGGCACTTAATAACCTAGGGTGATCAATATTAAGCCGGAATAACAAAAAACCATCTCATATTGCTTTCAAGAAGGTCTCAAGATAGCCAAGTAATTTAAACTTATGAAGTATAATGGATAATAACAACATTCAAAGGCTTCTAATTCGAATATGATTAGTAAACCATTCCAAAGGGGTTAAGCTAAGATTCGGATACGATAATATAGCCCCCAGAGGCTTTGGCGATGCCAATCAAGTGGGTATCAATAG
This sequence comes from Triticum aestivum, assembly GCF_018294505.1. Classification (NCBI taxonomy): domain Eukaryota; kingdom Viridiplantae; phylum Streptophyta; class Magnoliopsida; order Poales; family Poaceae; genus Triticum; species Triticum aestivum. Next base: position 512,746,923 of record NC_057813.1, read on the forward strand.
CTATGTTCTCTTTGGTTTGAATACGACCTATGTTTGAACAGGAAGCCCCCAAGTGACCATAATAGTTGTTTAATGACGCTGATTCGAATACGATCCACGTCAGAACCAAAGGGGTTAAGCTATGATTCAAATATGATCAAGAAGCCCCCAAGTGGGTTTGGCAATATGCCAATCAAGTGGGTATCGACAGCTATGTTCTCTTTGGTTCGAATACGACCTATGTTTGATCAGGAAGCCCCCAAGTGATAATGGCTATATTCAGATATGATCATAAGCCGGACCAAAGGAAGAGCCAGATTCATATATGATCCGCTCCTTGTTAGTTGTTTCCACCATCTGACAAAAAAAACATATAGACTTTTGAGGGTAAAAAAGGACAGAGGTCCCACTTTATTGCTTTATATAATATATATACATCGTCAAAATATATACATCTTGAGAGCCGGTGGCTTAAGTATAGTAAGGCCGAAGATGGGCGATATTCCACGGCCGGCGGGTTTCCTCCTCCGACTTACGTGAGTCCTTGTGCTCTCGAATATCAATGAGGTAGTATGACCCGTTGTTCAAATTCTTGCTGACCACAAAGGGTCCTTCCCAAGGAGGGGACAGCTTGTGCATATCAGACTGATCCTGGATGAGCCGGAGCACTAAGTCGCCTTCCTGAAAGGTTCTGCTTCTAACCTGGCGGTTGTGATAGCGACGAAGGTCTTGTTGGTAAATCGCCGAGCGGGCTATTGCCAAGTCTCGCTCATCATCCAACAAGTCAAGTGCCTCCCGACAAGCTTTTTCATTATCAGCCTCAACGTAAGCCGCCCCACGGGGTGAGTCGTGTCGGATGTCACTTGACAGGACTGCCTCTGCTCCATAGACCATGAAGAAAGGTGTATAACCCGTGGATCTGTTACGCATAGTGTTGATGCTCCACAGCACAGAGGGTAACTCCTCCACCCAACAACCCGAAGTCCGCTGTAAGGGGACCAAGAGCCGTGGTTTGATACCCCTCAGGATCTCTTGATTAGCTCTTTCTTCTTGGCCATTGGATTGAGGATGAGCAACAGCCAAAACATCGAGCTGGATATGTTCTCGTTGACAGAACTCTTCCATGGCACCCTTGGAGAGATTAGTGCCATTATCAGTTATGATGCTGTGTGGAAAACCAAAACGAAAGATCACCTTTTTGGTGAACTGAACCGCTGTGGCTACATCACACTTACTGACCGGCTCTGCCTCAACCCACTTTGTGAACTTATCCACTGCCACCAGGAGGTGTGTCTTTTTATCCTTAGACCTCTTGAAAGGTCCAACCATGTCAAGCCCCCGGACCGCGAACGGCCAAGTAATTGGAATCATCCTCAACTCTTGAGCCGGCAGATGAGCTCATCGTGAGAATTTTTGACATCCGTCACATTTGTTGATGAGATCCTCTGCATCAGCATGAGCCGTCAGCCAATAAAAACCTTGACGGAAAGCCTTGGCCACAAGATATTTTGAGCCGGCATGATGACCACAATCTCCTTCATGGATCTCTCGAAGTATCTCTTGACCCTCCGCAGGCGACACACAACACTGGAATGCCCCTGTGGCACTGAGGTGATGTAACTCGCCATTAACAATTGTCATGGATTTGGACCGCCTGACGATTTGTCTCGCCAAGTTCTCATCCTCAGGAAACTCTCCTCGGGTCATATAGGCCATATATGGCAATGTCCAATCCGGGATGACGTGAAGCGCGGCCACCAACTGTGCCTTCGGGTCTGGCACTGCTAATTCTTCCTCTGTAGGTACCTTGACAGAAGGATTATGCAAAACGTCAAGAAAGGTGTTACGCGGCACCGGCTTACGCTGAGATCCCAACCGGCTTAACGCATCAGCCGCCTCATTCTTCCTTCGATCAATGTGCTGCACTTGATACCCTCTGAAGTGCCCAGCCACAGCATCTACTTCACAACGGTAAGCCGCCATAAGGGGATCCTTAGAATCCCACTTGCCTGACACCTATTGAGCCACGAGATCTGAGTCGCCCAAGCACCTTACATGGCTCAAATTCATCTCTTTGGCCATCCGGAGACCGTGGAGCAAGGCCTCGTACTCAGCTGCATTGTTAGTACAGGGGAACATAAGCCGGAGCACATAACGAAATTTGTCACCTTGAGGGGAAGTTAAAACAACTCCAGCCCCTGAGCCTTCTAACTGCCTGGACCCATCAAAGTGGATAGTCCAATATGTGTTATCTGGCTTCTCCTCAGGTGCCTGCAACTCTGTCCAATCATTGATAAAGTCCACCAAGGCTCGAGATTTAATAGCAGTACGGGGCATGTACTTCAAACCATAGGGCCCAAGCTCAATAGCCCACTTGGCGATTCGTCCTGTGGCCTCCCTGTTCTGAATGATGTCTCCCAAAGGGGCGGAACTTACCACGGTTATAGGATGACTTTTGGAAGTACTGCTTCAGCTTCCGGTTTGTCATGAACACACCATACACAAGTTTCTGCCAATGTGGGTATCTTTGTTTAGACTCAATGAGCACCTCGCTGACATAGTAAACCGGTCGTTGAACCGGATACTCCTTGCCTGCCTCCTTACGCTCCACCACGATGGCGACACTGACGGCTTGTGAATTAGCAACCACATATAACAGCAGTGGCTCTTTATCAATGGGAGCCGCAAGGACCGGTGGCTCAGACAACTGTCTCTTTAAATCTTCAAAGGCAGTGTTAGCAGCATCACTCCAGACAAAGGTGTCTGTTTTCTTCATCATCTGATATAGCGGTAGGGCCTTCTCACCTAACCGGCTTATGAACCGGCTTAAAGCAGCAACACGACCCACCAGTCGTTGAACATCATTGATGCACGCCGGTTTAGCCAGAGAGGTAATTGCCTTGATCTTCTCCGGATTAGCTTCAATGCCTCAGTTTGAAACCAAGAAACCTAAGAGCTTGCCTGCAGGTACACCAAATACACACTTTTCCGGGTTAAGCATCATTTTGTAAACCCGGAGATTATCAAAGGTCTCCTTCGGGTCAGATATCAAGGTTTCCTTCTCTCTGGACTTCACCACGATATCATCCACATCAGCATGAACATTGCGCCCAATTTGATCATGGAGACAGTTCTGTACACATCGCTGATAAGTCGCCTGAGCACTCTTGAGCCCAAATGGCATGGATACATAACAGAAGGCTCCAAACAGAGTGATGAAAGTCGTCTTCTCCTGGTCCTTAACTGCCATCTTGATCTGATGATAACTAGAGTAAGCTGTTGGAAATATGCCCTAGAGGCAATAATAAATTGGTTGTTATTATATTTCCTTGTTCATGATAATTGTCTGTTGTTCATGCTATAATTGTGTTATCCAGAAATCCTAATACATGTGTCAATATATAGACCACAACACGTCCCTAGTGAGCCTCTAGTTGACTAGCTCGTTGATCAACAGATAGTCATGGTTTCCTGACTATGAACATTGGATGTCATTGATAACGGGATCACATCATTAGGAGAATGATGTGATGGACAAGACCCAATCCTAAGCGTAGCACAAAGATCATGTAGTTCATTTTGCTAGAGCTTTTCCAAATGTCAAGTATCATTTACTTAGACCATGAGATTGTGCAACTCCCGGATACTGTAGGAGTGCTTTGGGTGTGCCAAACGTCACAAGTAACTGGGTGACTATAAAGGTGCACTACGGGTATCTCCGAAAGTGTCTGTTGGGTTGGCACGAATCGAGACTGGGATTTGTCACTCCATATGACGGAGAGGTATCTCTGGGCCCACTCGGTAATGCATCATCATAATGAGCTCAGTGTGACCAAGTGTCTGGTCACGGGATCATGCATTATGGTACGAGTAAAGTGGCTTGCCGGTAACGAGATTAAACGTGGTATTGGGATACCGACGATCGAATCTCAGACAAGTAACGTACAGATTGACAAAGGGAATTGTATACGAGATTGATTGAATCCTCGACATCGTGGTTCATCCGATGAGATTATCGAGGAGCATGTGGGAGCCAACATGGGTATCTAGATCCCGCTATTGGTTATTGACCAGAGAGTCGTCTCCGTCATGTCTGCATGTCTCCCGAACCCGTAGGGTCTACACTCTTAAGGTTCGGTGATGCTAGGGTTGTAGATATATTAGTATGCAGTAACATGAAAGTTGTTCGGAGTCCCGGATGAGATCCCGGACGTCACGAGGAGTTCCGGAATGGTCCGGAGGTGAAGAATTATATATAGGAAGTCAGGTTTAGGCCATCGGGAAAGTTTCGGGGGGTCATCGGTATTGTACCGGGACCACCGGAAGGGTCCCGGGGGTCCACCAAGTGGGGCCACCTATCCCGGAGGGCCCCATGGGCTGAAGTGGGAGGGGAACCAGCCCTGGTGGGCTGGTGCGCCCCCCCTTGGGCCCCCCTGCGCCTAGGGTTGGAAACCCTAGGGGTGGGGGCGCCTCCACCTGGCTTGGAGGGCAAGTTTCCCCCTTGGCCGCCGCCCCCTTGGAGATTGGATCTCCTAGGGCCGCCCCCCCTAGGGGCCCTATATATAGTGGGGAGGAGGAAGGGCAGCCGCACCCCAAGTCTCTGGCGCCTCCCTTTCCCTCTGCAACACCTCTCCCTCTCGTAGAACTTGGCGAAGCCCTGCCGAGATCACTACTGCATCCACCACCACGCCGTCGTGCTACTAGATCTCCATCAACCTCTCCTTCCCCCTTGCTGGATCAAGAAGGAGGAGATGTCTTCCCAACCGTACGTGTGTTGAACGCGGAGGTGCTGTCCGTTCAGCACTTGGATCATCGGTGATTTGGATCACGACGAGTATGACTCCCTCAACCCCGTTCTCTTGAACGCTTCCGCTCGCGATCTACAAGGGTATGTAGATGCACTCCTCTCTCTTGTTGCTAGTCTCTCCATAGATTGATCTTGGTGATGCGTAGAATTTTTTTGAATTTCTGCTATGTTCCCCAACAGTGGCATCATGAGCTAGGTCTATGCATAGTTTCTATGCACGAGTAGAACACAAGTTGTTGTGGGCGTTGATTTTGTTCAATATGCTTACCGTTACTAGTCCAATCTTGTTTCGACGGTATTGTGGGATGAAGTGGCCCGGACCGACCTTACACGTACACTTACGTGAGACAGGTTCCACCGACTAACATACACTTGTTGCATAAGGTGGCTAGCGGGTGCCAGTCTCTCCCACTTTAGTCAGATCAGATTCGATGAAAAGGGTCCTTATGAAGGGTAAATAGCAATTGGCATATCACATTGTGGTTTTTGCGTAGGTAAGAAACATTCTTGCTAGAAACCCATAGCAGCCACGTAAAACATGCAAACAACAATTAGAGGACGTCTAACTTGTTTTTCCAGGGTATGCTATGTGATGTGATATGGCCAAAAGAATGTGATGAATGATATGTGATGTATGAGATTGATTATGTTCTTGTAATAGGAATCACGACTTGCATGTCGATGAGTATGACAACCGGCAGGAGCCATAGGAGTTGTCTTAATTTATTGTATGACCTGCGTGTCATTGAACAACGCCATGTAATTACTTTACTTTATTGCTAAACCGTTAGCCATAGTAGTAGAAGTAATAGTTGGCGAGACAACTTCATGGAGACACGATGATGGAGATCATGGTGTCATGCCGGTGACGATGATGATCATGGAGCCCCGAAGATGGAGATCAAAAGGAGCAAAATGATATTGGCCATATCATGTCATTTCTTGATTGCATGTGATGTTTATCATGTTTCTGCATCTTATTTGCTTAGAACGACGGTAGTAAATAAGATGATCCCTCATTAAAATTTCAAGAAAGTGTTCCCCCTAACTATGCACCATTGCGAAAGTTCGTTGTTTTGAAGCATCACGTGATGATCGGGTGTGACAGATTCTAACGTTCACATACAACGGGTGTAAGCCAGATTTACACACACAAGACACTTAGGTTGACTTGACGAGCCTAGCATGTACAGACATGGCCTCGGAACACAAGAGACCGAAAGGTCGAGCATGAGTCATATGGTGGATATGATCAACATGAAGATGTTCACCGATGATGACTAGTCCGTCTCACGTGATGATCGGACATGGCCTAGTTGACTCGGATCATGTAATCACTTAGATGACTAGAGGGATGTCTATCTGAGTGGGGGTACATAAGATGAACTTAATTATCCTGAATATAGTCAAAAAGGTCTTTGCAAATTATGTCGTAGCTCGCGTTTTAGTTCTACTATTTTAGATATGTTCCTAGAGAAAATTTAGTTGAAAGTTGATAGTAGCAATTATGCGGACTGGGTCCGTAAACTGAGGATTGTCCTCATTGCTGCGTAGAAGGCTTATGTCCTTAATGCACCGCTCGGTGTGCTGAACCTCGAACGTCGTCTGTGGATGTTGCGAACATTTGACATACACGTTTTTGATAACTATGTGATAGTTTAGTAATGTTAAACGGTTTTGAATTGAGGCACCGAAGACGATTTCGAAACATCACGGAACATATGAGATGTTTCGAGGGCTGAAATTGGGATTTCAGGCTCGTGCCCACGTCAAGAGGTATAAGACCTCCGACGATTTTTCTTAGCCTGCAAACTAAGGGAGAAAAGCTCAATCGTTGAGCTTGTGCTCAGATTGTCTGCGTACAACAATCACTTGAATCGAGTGGGAGTTGATCTTCCAGACGTGATAGTGATGTTTCTCCAAAGTCATTTCCACCAAGCTGCTAGAGCTTCGTGATGAACTATAACATATCAAGGATAGATATGATGATCCTTGAAATATTCGCGATGTTTGATGCCGCGAAAGTAGTAATCAAGTAGGAGCATCAATTGTTGATGGTTGGTGAAACCACTAGTTTCAAGAAGGGAAAGGGCAAGAAGGGATACTTCATAAAATGGCAAATCAGTTGCTGCTCTAGTGAAGAAACCCAAGGTTGAACACAAACCCGAGACTAAGTGCTTCTGTAATAAGGGGAACGGTCACTGGAGTAGAATTACCCTAGGTACTTGGTAGATAAGAAGGCGGGCAAGGTCGATAGAAGTATATTGGATATACATGTGTACTCTACTAGTACTCCTCGTAGCACCATGGTAATAGATACTGGTTCGGTTGCTAAGTGTTGGTAACTCGAAATAAAAGGCTACGGAATAAACGGAGACTAGCTAAAGGCGAGGTGATGATATGTGTTGGAAGTATTTCCAAGGTTGATGTGATCAAACATCGCAAGCTCCCTCTACCATCGGGATCAGTGTTAAACCTAAATAATTGTTATTTGGTGTTTGCGTTGAGCATAGACATGATTGGATTAGGTCTATCGCAATACGGTTATTCATTTAAGGAGAATAATGGTTACTATGTTTATTTGAATAATACCTTCAATGGTTTTGCACCTAAAATGAATGGTTTATTGTATCTCGATCATGGTAATACACATGTTCATGCCAAAAGATATAAGGTAGTAATGATAGTACCACCTACTTGTGGCACTGCCATGTAAGTCATATTGGTATAAAACGCATGAAGAAGCTCCATGTTGATGGATCTTTGGACTCACTCGTTTTTGAAAAGTTTGAGACATGCGAACCATGTCTATTGGTATGTACGCATGAAGAAACTCCATGCAGATGGATCGTTTGGACTCACTTGATTTTGAATCACTTGAGACATGCAAATCATACCACATGGGCAAGATGACTGGAAAAGCCTCGTTTTCAGTAAGATGGAACAAGAAAGCAACTTGTTGGAAGTAACACATTTTTGATGTGTGCAGTCCAATGAGTGCTGAGGCATGCAGTGGATATCGTTATGTTCTTACTTCACAGATGATTTGAGTAGATGTTGAGTATATTTACTTGATGAAACACAAGTCTGAATTATTGAAAGGTTCAAGTAATTTCAGAGTGAAGTTGAAGATCTTCGTGACAAGAGGATAAAATGTCTATGATATGATCATAGAGATGAATATCTGAGTTACGAGTTTGGTACACAGTTGAGACATTGTGGAAATTGTTTCACAACTAACACCGCCTGGAACACCATAGTGTGATGGTGTGTCCGAACATCATAGATGCACCCTATTGAATATGGGGCATACCATGATGTCTCTTATCGAATTACCACTATCGTTCATGGGTTAGGCATTAGAGACAACCGCATTCACTTTAAATAGGGCACCACGTAATTCCGTTGAGATGACACCGTATGAACTATGGTTTAGAGAAACCTAAGTTGTCGTTTCTTAAAAGTTTGGGGCTGCGACGCTTATGTGAAAAAGGTTTCAGGCTGATAAGCTCGAACCCAAAGCGGATAAATGCATCTTCATAGGACACCCAAAACAGTTGGGTATACCTCCAGTCTCAGTTCCGGAAGCAAAAGGGATTGTTTCTAGAATCAGGTCCTTTCTCGAGGAAAAGTTTCTCTCGAAAGAATTGAGTGGGAGGAAGATAGAACTTGATGAGGTTGTCGAACCCTCACTTCAACCGGAGAGTAGTGCAAGACAGAAAGATGTTTCTGTGGAATCTACGACTGTTGAAGAGGAAGCTAATGATAGTGATCATGAAGCTTCGGATCAAGTTGCTATCGAACCTCGTAGGTCGACAAGGATATGTACTACTCCTGAGTGGTACGGTGATCCTGTCTTAGAGGTCATGTTGTTGGACAACAATGAACCTACGAGCTATGGAGAAGCGATGGTGGGCCCATATTCCGACAAATGGTTAGAAGCCATGAAATCCGAGATAGGATCCATGTATCAGAACAAAGCATGAACTTTGGTGGACTTGCCCGATGATCGGCAAGCCATTGAGATAAATGGATCTTTAAGAAGAAGACGGGCGTGGACGGTAATGTCACCATCGATGAAGCTCGACTTGTGGCGAAGAGTTTTTCACAAGTTCAAGGAGTTGACTACGATGAGATTTTCTCATCCGTAGCGATGCTTAAGTCCGTTGGAATCATGTTAGCATTAGCTGCATTTATGAAATCTGGCAGATGGATGTCAAAACAAGTTTCCTTACCAGTTTTCGTAAGGAAAGGTTGTATGTGATAAAATTAGAAAGGTTTTGTCGATCCTAAGGATGCTAAAAGGTATGCTAGCTCCAGCGATCCTTCCATGGACTAGAGCAAGCATCTCGGAGTCAGAATATACGCTTTGATGGAGTGATCAAAGTTTTTGGGTTTATACAAAATTTGTTAGAAACTTGTATTTACAATAAAGTGAGTGGGAGCACTACAACATTTCTGATAAGTATATGTGAATGACATATTGTTGATCCGAAATGATGTAAAATTTCTGGAAAGCATAAAGGGTTGTTTGAAAGGAGTTTTTCAAAGGAAGACCTGGAAAGTTGCTTACATATTGGGCATCAAGATCTATAGAGATAGATCAAGACGCCTGATGATACTTTCAAAAGAACACACACCTTTGACATGATTTTGAAGGAGTTCAAAATAGGTCAGTCAAAGAAGGAGTTCTTACCTGAGTTATAAGGTGTGAAGTTGAGTAAGACTCAAAGCTTGACCGCGGCAGAAGAAAGAGGAAGGACGAAGGTCATCCCCTATGCTTTTGGCATAGCCTCTATACGGTATGCCATGCTGAGTGCCGCACCTGATGTGTGCCTTGCCACATGTCTGGCAAGAGGGTACAAAGGTGATCCAGGAGTGGATCACTAGATAGCGGTCAAAATTATCCTTAGAGGAATAAGGAAATGTTTCTCGGTTATGGAGGTGATAAAGAGTTCGACGTAAAGAGTTACGTCGATGCAAGCTTAACACCTATCCGGATAGCCCTGAGTAGAGATATCGGATACATATAATGGAGCAACAATTTGGAATAGCTCCAAGTGGAACGTGGTAGCAGCATCTATGATATGACATAAGGTTTTGCAAAATACATAGGGATCTGAATGTTGCAGACCCGTTGACTACAACCTCTCTCACAAGCATAACATGATCAAACCCAGAACTCATTGAGTGTTAATCACATAGTGATGTGAACTAGATTGTTGACTCTAGTAAACTCTTTGGATGTTAGTCACATGGCGATGTGACCTATGAGTGTTAATCACATGGTGATGTGAACTAGATTATTGACTCTAGTGCAAGTGGGAGACTGTTGGAAATATGCCCTAGAGGCAATAATAAATTGGTTGTTATTATATTTCCTTGTTCATGATAATTGTCTGTTGTTCATGCTATAATTGTGTTATCCGGAAATCATAATACATGTGTGAATATATAGACCACAACACGTCCCTAGTGAGCCTCTAGTTGACTAGCTCGTTGATCAACAAATAGTCATGCTTTCCTGACTATGGACATTGGATGTCATTGATAACGGGATCACATCATTAGGAGAATGATGTGATGGACAAGACCCAATCCTAAGCGTAGCACAAAGATCGTGTAGTTCGTTTTGCTAGAGCTTTTCCAAATGTGAAGTATAATTTCCTTAGACCATGAGATTGTGCAACTCCCGGATACCGTAGGAGTGCTTTGGGTGTGCCAAATGTCACAACGTAATTGGGTGACTATAAAGGTGCACTACGGGTATCTCCGAAAGTGTCTGTTGGGTTGGCACGAATCAAGACTGGGATGTGTCACTCCGTATGACGGAGAGGTATCTCTGGGCCCACTCGGTAATGCATCATCATAATGAGCTCAGTGTGACCAAGTGTCTGGTCATGGGATCATGCATTACGGTACGAGTAAAGTGACTTGTTGGTAACGAGATTAAACGAGGTATTGGGATACCGACGATCGAATCTCGGACAAGTAACGTACCGATTGACAAAGGGAATTGTATACGGGATTGATTGAATCCTCGACATCGTGGTTCATTCGATGAGATCATCGAGGAGCATGTGGGAGCCAACATGGGTATCCAGATCCCGCTGTTGGTTATTGACCGGAGAGTCGTCTCAGTCATGTCTGCATGTCTCCCGAACCCGTAGGGTCTACACACTTAAGGTTCGGTGATGCTAGGGTTGTAGAGATATTAGTATGCAATAACCCGAAAGTTGTTCGGAGTCCCGGATGAGATCCCGGACGTCAGGAGGAGTTCCGGAATGGTCCGGAGGTGAAGAATTATATATAAGAAGTCAGGTTTCGGCCATCGGGAAAGTTTCGGGGGGTCACCGGTATTGTACCGGGACCACCGGAAGGGTCTCGGGGGTCCACCGGGTGGGGCCACCTATCCCAGAGGGCCCCATGGGCTGAAGTGGGAGGGGAGCCAGCCCCTGGTGGGCTGGTGCGCCCCCCCCCCTTGCCCCCCCTGCGCCTAGGGTTGGAAACCCTAGGGGTGGGGGCGCCTCCACCTGGCTTGGGGGCAAGTTTCCCCCCTGGCCGCCGCCCCCTTGGAGATTGGATCTCCTAGGGCCCGCCCCTCCCCCCTACGGGGCCTATATATAGTGGGGGGAGGGAGGGCAGCCGCACCCCAAGTCTCTGGCGCCTCCCTCTCCCTCTGCAACACCTCTCCCTCTCGTAGAGCTTGGCGAAGCCCTGCCGAGATCACTGCTGCATCCACCACCATGCCGTCGTGCTGCTGGATCTCCATCAACCTCTCCTTCCCCCTTGCTGGATCAAGAAGGAGGTGACGTCTTCCCAACCGTACGGGTGTTGAACGCGGAGGTGCTGTCCGTTCAGCCATAGGATCATCGGTGATTTGGGTCACGGCGAGTACGACTCCCTCAACCCCGTTCTCTTGAACACTTCCGCTCGCGGTCTACAAGGGTATGTAGATGCACTCCTCTCTCTTGTTGCTAGTCTCTCCATAGATAGATCTTGGTGATGCATAGAATTTTTTTGAATTTCTGCTACGTTCCCCAACAGAAGCATCCAAAAAGCTTAAACACTCACAATCTGTCGTAGCATCAATGATTTGATCAATACGGGGGAGAGCAAAGGGATCAGCCGGACAAGCCTTATTTAAGTCCGTGTAATCCACACACATCCGCCAGGTGCCGTTCTTCTTGAGCACGAGCACCGGGTTAGCCAACCACTCCGGGTGAAAAACTTTAACAATAAACCCAGCGGCTAAGAGCCAGGCGACTTCCTCTCCAATAGTTTGCTGCCTCACTTCGTTGAATCGTCGAAGAAACTGCCTGACCGACTTGTACTTCAGATCAATATCGAGAGTGTGCTCAGCGAGTTCTCTCGGTACACATGGCATGTCAGAAGGTCTCCATGCAAAGATGTCCCGGTTCTCCCGGATGAACTCGATGAGCACGCTTTCCTATTTAGGATCCAAATTGGCACTGATGCTGAACTGCTTAGATGAATCACCTGGATTGAAATCCACAAGCTTGGTTTCAGCAGCCGACTTAAACTTCATCGCCTGGTCATGCTCAGTGGTTCGCTTTTTTAGAGAGGTCATATCTGCCGGGTCAACGTTGTTTTGATAAAACTTCAGTTCCTCTGCTGCACAAACAGACTCGGCATAAGCCGCATCACCCTCCTCACATTCTAGGGCTACCTTCCGACTTCCATGCACGGTGATGGTACCTTTGTGACCCGGCATCTTAAGCTGCAGGTAAACATAGCACGGTCGTGCCATGAACTTGGCATAAGCCAGCCGTCCAAACAGAGCATGATATGGACTCCTGATTTTGACCACCTCAAAGGTTAGTTTTTCAGCTCTGGAGTCATACTCATCTCCAAAAGCCACTTCCAGTTCAATCTTGCCAACTGGGTACGCCGACTTGCCAGGGACCACTCCATGAAAAACAGTGTTGAACGTCTTCAAATTCTTATCAGTTAACCCCATGCGTTGAAAGGTCTCATAATAGAGGATATTGATGCTGCTACCCCCGTCCATGAGTACCTTAGTGAATTTATAGCCACCAACCTGAGGTGCTACCACCAAGGCTAACTGACCCGGATTATCAACCCGGATGGGGTGATCTTCCCTGCTCCACACAAAGGGCTGTTCTGACCACCTCAAATAACGGGGAACCGCCAGCTCAATAGAATTTACAGCCCTCTTATGCACCTTCTGGTCACGTTTGCACAAGCTAGTGGTAAACACGTGATACTGCCCACTATTCAGCTGCTTCGGATGGCTTTGATAACCCGACTGTTGCTGATGCTGTTCCTCTTGACCAGATTGTTGCTGATTATGACCGCCCTGATGTCCCTGAAAGCTGGAACTGGAACCGCCACCCGGGCCATGAAAACCGCCAGCTCCTGAGCCACCGCCCGACCCATGATTGCCATCAAATGTGTTAGAATTCTTAAAAGCCTTCATGATCGCACGATCTTTCCATAAGTGGGTGGCGGGTCATTCCCGGGTGTCGTGTTTCAGGCACGGCTCATTGAGTAGCTGCTCAAGAGATGGGTCTGACCCGCCATATCGGGGCGGCTTGCCCTTACGTCTCTTATTGTTATGTTGTGCATTGGTATTGGCTACAAACTCCGGGTTACCCTCAGCCTTACGCTTGTTTCCCCCTTGATTCGTCGGGTTATGTTGCTGTCCCTTTCCCTTGCCATTCTTCTTTCCCTCCCCTGTCTTTTCCTCATCAGACGCGGGGTCCCTGGTACTATCAGAGTCGGCATATTTGACTAAAAAGGCCATCAGCATACCCATATCGTTGCAATCACGCTTAAGGCGCCCCAGCTTCTGTCTCAGCGGCTCAAAGCGACAATTCTTTTCCAACATAAGGACTACAGAGCCAACATCCATCTTGTCAAATGAATGTATTATCTCCTTAACCTGGCGTACCAAGTGAGTCGTGGACTCACCCTCCTCTTGCTTACAATTTGTCAAATACACAATCGACATGGATTGCTTGCAAGTGTCTTTGAAGTTCTGGATGAAACGGGATTTTAGCTCTGCCCACGAATCAATGGAATTGGGTGGCAAGCCCTTTAACCAGGACCGGGTCGTTCCATCTAACATCATTGTGAAGTACTTAGCCATTGCTGCATCGCTGACCTCCAACAGCTCCATGGCCATCTCATAGCTCTCGATCCACGCTCCAGGCTGTAAGTCGGCCGTGTAATTCGGCACCTTTTGAGGTCCCTTGAAGTCCTTGGGAAGGCGTACATTACACAGAGCCGACACCAAACAAGGAACAGCACCGGTTCTAGTGGCCACTCCCGTCTCAATGGAAGCTATCGAATACTCTGGGAAATCTTGATGAGCCGTCTGTTGAGCCACTAGCTGAGCCACCCGCTCGTTCTCCTGACGTACCCGATCCTGTACCGGGTTATAGCCACCGAGCTGGTTCCGGCGCTGGGCATTGCTCGACAAAGCTTCTGACTCCATGTGCCTGCTATAACTTGGACTCCGGTTTTGACGAGGTGGTGCTAACCAAGGCGGAGGAGTTGAGTGAGTCATGTCCCGACTATAAGAATAAGTCTCTTGCTGAGCCAGGGCCGTCTGGACAAGTTCCCTGATCCTCCGGGTCTCCACCGCTGTTGGATCATCACCATCCACTGGGAGAGCCACTAGACGCACTAATGATGCGATTAAGTTCTCCATGGGGTTGGAAAAGTGACCCGACGGTATCGGTACGTAACGAGGCGGCGCCATGTTCCCATGAGGAGGTACCATCTCCCGAGGCTGAGCCGGTCCTCCTGTTCCGGCTGTCATAAACTGATTTGCATCTGGCGGGTTACTTGGGCCAGATCCGGGTGTAGCAAAAAGAACCCGAGGGTCGTAAGTCGGAGGCAAACGGGATTGAGTTTTCTGGTGCCTCCTTCTCATCACCTCATTGGATGCGTTCAGGCTCATCGTAAGCCGGAAAGCCTCTGGCCGGAGCTGCTGTGCCCGTGCATCCAAAGCCGCCCGTTCCGTGGCTAACCTAGTATCCTCAGCTGCTAAGGCCTCCTTGGCCCGTGCTATTTCCTCGCGTACCCGCGCCACCTCTGCGTCATGCTCATCTTTATTTGCAGGAATAACCGTGGTGGTTAACAAGGCCGTAAGTTTATCCATGAGATCTATCAGCACTTGAGCTGGCGGGCGCACAGGGCCTCCTGCCCCGGCCGCTCCTATCCCGGACGTAATTGCAGCAGCGGCTGTAGAATTTTGGCCGGGTTGAGTCCCAGCCATGAAGACTCCTGCCCAATTTGGCGACTCATAGGGGTCCAGAATACTGGAGCCATCGGAACAACCCCCAAGCACGCCATCTTGCACTTGATACAGCGAATCTGTTGAACCGGCGGACGAAACACCGTCGGAGAGGATGGCCGTCTCACCACCATCTTCAGGTCCTTCAGAAAGCTCTTCTCCGTGAACGCAGCCCACAAAGACACGCTTCATGCCAGGTTGAGCTCGGGCGGGTTTCGCACGCTGAGACGTCTCGACGAGGTCGGTGCAGTTGTCCGGCTCAGGTCCCGGCTCACCAATCCGGCCGATCAAGACGTGGATTCCGCCAAAGGGGACCCGATACCCGTACTCACTTGAGCCGGCGTCGGGCCCCAGCCTTCATCGTTGATGTAGATCTTGCCGCGACAACTCTTGGTCATCCGGCCTATTGCGTATCCCTTGAGCCCTTCGAAGTTGCCCTCCAAGAACTCAAATCCACCATGCGCTGGCCCCACGGTGGGCGCCAATTGTCATGGAATTTTCACGTCAGATGTCCTAGTGAAAGGACTTAATCGCGGAGCCATCGCAACTAGGAAGCTTGAAGGGGTTAATTGGGACAAGAGACACGGGAGGTTTATACTAGTTCGGCCCCTTACGATGAAGGTAAGGCCTACGTCTAGTCGGGTTGGTATTGCTTGATGTCTCGATGACCAGGGAGCGAGATACGCTATGCCCGGTTCTCGACAAGTTGTTTCTTGCCCTTAGCCGCCAGCGGGTCGCCCCCTTATATACACGGGTTGGCGCCCTGCGGCCTACAGAATCCCGGCTGGCTCATAGACAGTGTCCGTCTCCGTGACTAGTTAAATCTACCTTACATTACAAGTCATATTATCATGACGGTTTACCACTATGGGCTTTAAGCCTCTTCCTGGCTTTAGACCCTTTATTGAACCGCCATCTTCGTGCTTGGTCTTGGGCTTCTTTCTGATGGGTCTTCTTTGCGTAACCCGGCCCCTCCTGGGTGGCTTACAAATAGTTATATCGCCAACACAACCCGAATCTTGAGGGCGAGCTTCATCTTAAGGGGGGTAGGTTTGTAACATCCCAAATTTCCAATTTGGAATGTTATACCTAGATCATCATTGCATATCATATTTTATTGCATTTTGGCTTGATCCTAGAAATTCTACGCAACTCAAGGACCCGTGGAGAGAGTTGGGGATTTCTCTTATTTTCATATTTGAGTTTTCTCAAATTTTAAAAGAGGATCATTTGATTTTAATTATTTTATCTTTGTATATTTCTTTTATAAAAATAAAAGAGATGGAATAAAATGACTTTCCCAAAAATAAATAAATATTGAAGGTTTAATATTAAAGTCAAATAAGATTTTATTTCGGAGTTTTATCGCTATTTTATTTGAATTAGGAAAAATGCGCGTTTTTCAAAATTGCATTTTAGGCCCAAATAAATGTTCATCTTGTCCAGCTTATTTTTAGAGGACGGGGAAAATGTATTTTGGGATTTTTGGATTCCGTTTAGTATTTCTTTTCTTTCTTTTTCTCCATGTCGGAATTATTAAAAAAAAGTCAAACCGACTCCGGGCCGTACCCGAGCGGGACTCTGCCCGGGGAGGCTTTATAAGCCGGGCCCCCCTGCCCCAAAACCCACACCACCGCCGCGAGCCCACCCCGCGCCAAACCCCAGCCGCCGTTGTCGTGCCCCGCCGCCGCTAGAGTCGCCACCACCGCCGCCGGATCCACCGCCTTAGCCGACCTTGCGGGAGCCCGCCACCGCCTCGCCGGAGCCCACCAGACTTGAGGTAGCCGCCGCCGTTTTTTTATAAAAACCGTTCGGTTTTTTTAAAACCCTAGATCGGTTTTTTTAGACTGGTTCGTTGGTTTTCTCGGTTTAGCTATTTAGTGAATGCTCGTTCGTTCGTTAGTTTTAACGAACGGTTTTCACCGTTTAGCCGCAGACAGTGAACGTTCGTTCGTTAGCCTGTTCGTTCGTTTTTCTTTTTCTCGGGTTTTTCGCGATTATTTTCGGTCGCGATTTCAGATCCGGTTTTCGTTTTAGTTTAACTTTTCGCTCGTTTACCGGAATCAGGCGATTCAAGCGCCTAGAGTTTCGTCTCGAAACCCTCTTTCCGTTTAGCCAACTCAAACAAGTTTTTGTTACTGTAAAATTTTGACTTAGGTCCAGATTAGTAAATGAAGCTTGTTTCTTTCGTCATTTGAGTTTCGTTGCTTTGTTT
This sequence comes from Triticum aestivum, assembly GCF_018294505.1. Classification (NCBI taxonomy): domain Eukaryota; kingdom Viridiplantae; phylum Streptophyta; class Magnoliopsida; order Poales; family Poaceae; genus Triticum; species Triticum aestivum. Next base: position 512,764,209 of record NC_057813.1, read on the forward strand.
GATTTGATTATTTTTGCAAATTGGAGTTCTTAAGTTGAGCTTTCTGGTTAGATCTCTTATTTGAGTTTTACCCTTGCATTAGTTGAGTGCTTATTGTATGCTTGTTTGTTTGCGATAGAGTACCCGGAGTGCGCAGCGTGCTACTACGAGTCTCTAGGTTTCACGGATCATCAGCAAGGCGAGTAACACTTTGATCATACCTCTTTACTACCCAATTTTATTGCATTAGATCAACCCTCGCACATTGCATGATTAGGATCTGATTAATATGTGGGTTTTGGGAAGTAGATGAGGTAGTACCTATGTCCTTTTTATTACCAAACCTTTGGGAGTTACTTCTACATTTGCTTATATTGCTATGCTATGCTAGTAGACCTGGATTGGGTGAGTGTATCCATGACAGATGTGAGTTTGTGAATTGTTGTTTCAACTTAAGGTGGCAATTTAATACACATCTGGGTGGATTGAGGCACCTGGGGAACCCAGTGTTGCCTGTATTTTTGGAAATCCCGGGGTTCCATGTGATTTTCCTATGGACCGCCACCCAGGCTCAAAGGGATCATGAGATTATTCATGCTAGAAACTTCCGTGTGCAGCCACAAGCTATTATGGGCTCTAGCATAGTTGATTAAGTTGCAAGACCTCTTTCAGTGGTGGGCTAGCAGATGTAGGTGAAAGTAGGTGTAACTGTCCATCCAGAGTAAAGAGTAATTGTTTCTGAAAGACTGTGTCTCGGTCATCCGTTTCTCAAACACCATGTAGTGTGAGAAATCCAATGGAGGAGATCGAGTCTTGTGGGGCAAAGTGCGCAAACCTCTGCAGAGTGTACAAACTAATCATGGTTAGTCGTGTCCCTGGTTATGGATGTTTTGAGCATCTAGTCTTTGGATTATCATGTGGATCTCATCATGTTACTTAATTGATTTGTTGGGTTTAATGATGATTCTTAATTGGGATTGAGTTGGAGGAACCTTCTCAATGTTTAACAACCAGCATGATAGATAAACAAAATTTATTCCTTTGTTGTAGGGAAAAACTGGCTTTATGCAAACCTATAACCGTAGAGCTTTCCACCAGCCATATATGCATGTAGTGATAGTCATATTTTTTTCATTACTCTCTATGTGTTACATTGCCAGCATATTCCATGTGCTGACCCGTTTTTGGGCTGCAACTTTCGTGTTGCAGACTTTTCAGACGACGAGTAAGGTGCCATAGGTCATGGTCTTATACTCAGTGATGCCATTGGAGTTGATGGACTCACTTTATCTTCCAAGCCTTCCGTTGTTATTGTTATTAGATGGCCTTAAGCCATATTTATTGTATTAAGTTCTTTTGTGAGACTTTAGATGTAATAAGTGTGTGATTGCTACTCTGTTATAAATCCTTCAAGTACTGTGTGTGTTAGCATTACTGATCCAGGGATGACACTGATGCACAGAGATTAGATCGTTTGAGGTCTGGTCGCTACAGGTGTGTACAACAAGTATGATTGTGGTAAACTAAAAAGCAAAGAATCAAATCATACAAGACGCTGCAAGCAAAATACATATCATGTGGTGAATAAAAATATAGACTCAAGTAAAGTTACCAATAGACAAAGACGAAAGAGGGGATGCCTTCCAGGGCATCCCCGAGCTTAGGCTTTTGGTTGTCCTTGAATATTACCTTGGGGTGCCTTGTTCCTCCCCAATCTTAGGCTCGTGCCACTCCTTTTTCCATAGTCCATCAAATCCTTACCCAAAACTTGAAAACTTCACAACACAAAACTCGACAGAAAATCTCATGAGCTCCGTTAGTATAAGAAAATAAATCACCACTTTAAGTTACTGTTGAAAACTCATTCTTTATTTATATTGGTGTAATATCTACTGTATTCCAACTTACACATGGTTCATACCCCCCTCCCCCCGATACTACCCATAGATTGATCAAAAGAAGCAAACAACACGCGAAAAACAGAATCTGACAGAAACAGAACAGTCTGTAGTAATCTGTAACTCTCGTATACTTATATAACCCCAAACATCCATAAAAATTAGGAAAACCTGAGCAATTTGTTTACCAAAAAGAATCAGATCAAAATCAGGTTTCTGTGAATTTTCAAAACTAATTTACTAAGCGCAAAAATTTCTGATTTTAGGCAGGATCAACACAACTATTACTGTAAGCTATCCTAAAGGTTCTACTTGGCACAAACACTAATTAAAACATAAAACAACATCTAACCAGAGTCTATATGAATTATTTATTACTAAACAGGAGCAAAAAGCAAAGAACAAAAATAAAATTGGGTTGCCTCCCAACAAGCGCTATTGTTTAACGCCCTTAGCTAGGCATAAAAACACGAGTAGATCTAGGTATTGCCATCTTTGGTAGTCAATCCATATGTGGCTCTCATTATAGATTCATATGGAAATTTAATTTTCTTCCTAGGAAAGTGTTCCATGCCTTTTCTTAACGGAAATTGGAATCTAATGTTTCCTTCTTTCATACCAATAATTGCACCAATCATTCTAAGGAAAGGTCTACCAAGAATAATAGGACATGTAGGATTGCAATCTATATCAAGAACAATGAAATATACGGCTACATAATTCCTATTTGCAACAATAATAAGATCATTAGTCCTTCCCATAGGTTTCTTAATAGTGGAATCCGCAAGATGCAAATTTAAAGAACAATCATCAAATTCATGGAAACCTAACACATCACACAAAGTTTTTGGAATCGTGGAAACACTAGCACCCAAATCACACAAAGCATAGCATTTATAATCTTTAATCTTAATATTAATAGTAGGTTCCCACTCATCATAAAGTTTTCTAGGGATGGAAATTTGTAATTCAAGCTTTTCTTCAAAAGATTGCATCATAGCATCAACGATATGTTTAGTAAAAGCTTTGTTTTGATTATAAGCATGAGGAGAATTTAACATGGATTTCAACAAGTAAATACAACCTATTAAAGAACAATTATCATAATTAAATTCCTTGAAATCCAAAAGAGTGGGTTCATTGCTACTTAAAGTCTTGACCTCTCCAATCCCACTTTTATTAATTTTTGCATCCAGATCTAAAAACTCTGAATCATTGGGACGCCTTTTAACTAAAGTTGACTCATATCCAGTCCCATCTTTATTGGAAAACAAAGATTTAATAGGAGTCACATCAATCACTTTTAGATCTTCATCATTACTATCATGAAAACTAGAAGAACATGCTTTTACAAACCAATCTTTTTTAGCACGCATCTTAGCGGTTCTTTCTTTGCACTCATCAATGGAAATTCTCATGGATTTGAGAGACTCATTGATATCATGCTTAGGTGGGATAGATTTAAGTTTCAAAGAATCAACATCAAGAGAAATTCTATCCATGTTCCTAGCCAAATCATCAATCTTGAGAAATTTTTCTTCAATCAAAGCGTTGAAATTCTTTGGCGAACTCATAAATTCTTTAACACTATTCTCAAAATCAGAGGGCATATTACTAAAATTTCCATCAGAGTTGTTGTAGGAATTTCCATAATTATTAGAGGAATTACTAGGAAACGGCCTAGGATTAAAATTACCTCTATGTGCGTTGTTACCAAAATTGTTCCTACCAACAAAATTCAGATCCATAGATTCATTATTATTCTCAATCAAAGTGGACAAAGGCATATCATTAGGATCAGAAGAAACACTTTTATTAGCAAACAATTTCATAAGTTCATCCATCTTTCCACTCAAAACATTAATCTCTTCAATCACATGAACTTTTTTACTAGTGGATCTTTCGGTGTGCCATTGAGAATAATTAACCATAATATTATCTACGAGCTTAGTAGCCTCTCCTAAAGTGATTCCATAAAAGTGCCTCCCGCGGCCAAATCAAAAAGTTCTCTAGAAGCAAAATTCAATCCGGCATAATTTTTTTGTATAATCATCCACAAATTCAAACCATGTGTAGGGCAATTACATATCATCAATTTCATCCTCTCCCAAGATTGTGCAACATGCTCATGATCAAGTTGCTTAAAATTCATAATATCGTTCCTAAGGGAGATGATCTTAGTGAGAGGAAAATACTTAGAGATGAAAGCATCTTTACACTTGTTCCACGAATCAATACTGTTTTTAGGCAAAGATGAAAACCATGTTTTAGCACGATCTATAAGTGAAAAGGAAATAGCTTAAATTTAACAATATTATTATCCACATCTTTATTCTTTTGCATGTCGCACAAATCAACAAAATTGTTTACATGGGGTGCGGCATCTTGACTAGGAAGGCCAAAAATTGATCTTTCATAACAAGATTCAACAAAGCGGCATTAATTTCACAAGATTCAACATTAGTAGTGAGAGAAATCAGAGTGATAATAAAATCATTGTTGTTGGTATTGAAAAAGTCACACAATTTGGTATTATCTTGAGCCATCGTGACAAAGCAAGCAATCCAACACACAAGCACACAAGAAGCAAGCGAGAAAGACGAATGGAAGAGGGGCGAAGGAAAAGGCAAAGGTTTTCAAAAATCATTTTAGAAGTGGGGGAGAGGAAAAGGAGAGGAGAATGGTGAATAATGTAATGCAAGGGAGAAGAGTTTATGATGGGTACTTGGTATGGCTTGACTTGACGTAGATCTCCCCGGCAATGGCGCCAGAAATCCTTCTTGCTACCTCTTGATCTTGCGTTGGTTTTTCCCTTGAAGAGGAAAGGATGATGCAACAAAGTAGCATAAGTATTTCCCTTAGTTTGAGAACCAAGGTATCAATCCAGTAGGAGACAACGCACAAGTCACCGAATACCTGCACAAACAATCAACAACTTGCACCCAACACAATAAAGGGGTTGTCAATCCCTTCACGATCACTTGCAAAAGTGATATATGATAGAGATAGATAAACGGTAAAGTAAATATTTTTGGTATTTTTGGTTTATAGATCGGAAAGTAAAATATTGCAAAATAGTAGATCGGAAACTAGTAAGATGTAAAAGAGATTCAATATGATGGAAAAGAGACCTGGGGGCCATAGGTTTCACTAGTGGCTTCTCTCAAGATAGCAAATATTATGATGGGTGAACAAATTACTGCCGAGCAATTGATAGAAAAGCGCATAGTTATGACGATATCTAAGGCAATGATCATTAACATAGGCATCACGTCCATGTCAAGTAGACCGAAATGATTCTGCATCTACTACTATTACTCCACACATCGACCACTATCCAGCATGCATCTAGAGTATTAAGTTCATAAGAACAGAGTAACGCAATACGTGCCTTGCTGCCCCTACTGCCACTGGGAAAGGACACCGCAAGATTGAACCCAAAGCTAAGCACTTCTCCCATTGCAAGAAAGATCAATCTAGTAGGCCAAACTAAACCGATAATTCAAAGAGACTTGCAAAGATATCAAATCATGCATATAAGAATTCAGAGAAGAACCAAATAATATTCATAGTTAATCTGATCATAAGTCCACAATTCATCAGATCTCGGTAAACACACCGCAAAATAATATTACATCGAATAGATCTCCAAGAACATTGAGGAGAACATGGTATTGAGAATCAAAGAGAGAGAAGAAGCCATCTAGCTACTTGCTATGAACCCGTAGGTCTGTGGTAAACTACTCACGCTTCATTCGAGGGGCAATGGTGTTGATGAAGAAGCCCTCCGTGATCGAATCCCCCTATGGCAAGACGCCGGAAAAGTCCCCTAGATGGGATCTCACGGGTAGAGAAGGTTGCAGGTGGAAAAGTGGTTTCGTGGCTCTCCTGGATGTTTTCAGGGTATAAGAGTATATAGGCAAAGGAGCTAGGTCAGGAGACCCCCGAGGGGCCCACGAGGTAGGGGCGCGCCCTACCCCCCTAGGCGTGCCCTCCTGCCTCCTGGCCGCCTTGCCGCATCTCTGACTTCATCTCCTAGTCTTCTGGTTTCCTTTCGTTCCAAGAAAGATCATCGCGAAGGTTTCATTCCGTTTGGACTCCGTTTGGTATTCCTTTTCTGCAAAACTCTAAAATAGGCAAAAAAAATTGGCATTGGGCTCTTGGTTAATAGGTTAGTCCCGAAAATAATATAAAATAGCATATAAATGCCTATTAAACATCCAAAATATATAATATAATAGCATGGAACAATAAAAAATTGTAGATACATTGGAGACGTATCAAGGAGTGCCTGTTGGCGCCGGATCATCAGACCATTGAGATCACGCTCGCCCTTCGGCAAGCCGCTAATAAGCATCTCGCAAGTTGCGAGTCTGAGGAAAAGGTGTTGTATCATTGTGCTGGGAAATGGTTGTGCACCAGGGCACTCGTGGCACGCCGCAAGAGCTCCTATAAGCGTCGTGTCTTTTATTAGGAATAATTTAGTGTCATAAGGTGATCTCATTAGTAGGTAGTACTTGTAGTTTTGGGACAGAAATGATAAATCCCGAACTTTTGGGAATTATCAACATCCCTAATTAAGTATGTAAAAGGAAAAGTTTATAAACTTTTTGTATCTGTACGCATTTGTAAGTACATGCATATAGCACGAACTTAACTATATATCACAGTACACGTCTCTCTCTATATCTATACTATCCATACTTGTAGACCGTACTACTACTACTACTACTATTAGCTACACACGCGTGCAAATGCATGTTTTAACATTACGATGTGGTTTTGGTAGAAGTAAAAAACAACACTAGTCAACCTTGTGAAACGATTCAATGCAAAAGAAATGCAAGAATGCTCGTTTGATTGTTTATTTTAGCTTCCTTCTCTCTGTGTTTTTTCTCTATCATACATTGTACAGAGTATCTCACTGGTCGAGAAGACATGCGATTTTTTTGGACAAGTGCCCTTGCCATTGTTACAGAATAGTAGAGGCCAGCAACTAGCTACTGCTGTTCAAGCGAATCTCGCAGATCAGCCATTTGATCTATGCCCTATGCACCGGGGAGGCAATAGTGGCCTTTGGAGGCACACCGTACGTACTAGCACGTAGTCCTGTGAGTTACCACTACCCTCTATTCCATACATAGTGCATATAGACTTTCTGAAAAGTCAAACTTCACTAAATTTGACCTAGTATTTGGGGAAAAATATTTTCATCGAGAATGCAAAACATATATCATTAGATTCATCACAACATATAGTTTTATAATTTATATATTTACTACTATAGATATAAGTAGTTTTGTATATAAACTTGGTCAAAGTTTGTAAAGTTTGACTTTTCAAAAAATATATACATACTATATTTTTTGCAAGTACTACTACTACTCCCAAACCGCTTCGTACACCCTCTGTCGAATTTTTTCCCTATGAAGTTGTGTCGTGTAATTGGAATTCCAACTTGAGTATTCGTAGTAGATAGATAGGGATCGAGTGTGCGAAATGATCTGGACAAAATAAATGCAGAGAGATGAAATGCAAAAGGACAGGAGTGATGTGATGATTGCTTGTACGTTCATTTTACAATACCACTTATTAATGGGAGTGGTGGGGTTTTGTGATATGACGGCTTTACCGCTGCCCACGAGCGGGGGTGAGACTCATGTGCAGCGCCGTCCTCTACTCTAGTACTACTCCTTTTAGTGAGTTGCACGTGCTTTTCACGTGAGTTTCGAGATATCATTACAACACAATGTTAGTAACAAACAACTAACGCTTACATATTACGTCATTGAAAAAGGAAAACCTTAGCTGCATAGTGTTCCAATACATGTATATGACACATTATATGTATGGACCTTAAGGTTATATTCATGAATATGCAAAGATAGTGTTGCAACATTGGTTGAAATTCTCTGAAAAGGATATATGCACTGTAAGAAATGGTTCATCATAAGTCTTTCACCATGAGTAAAAATTCACATTTAATCTCATAAATGGATACACTTTTATTCAAGCGAGAACTCTAATGGAGCAAGAGCATACATGGAAGATTCTAGACTAAACCATAAATGGATACACTTTTATTCAAGCGCGATACTCTAATAGAGAAAGATCCTGCATGGATGGTTCTAGACTAAATAAGAAGTGTCCACATGCTTAGACAACGGCTTACATTGAGCGAAGACTAATGATAAAAGTTAACTTGGTAATGCATATGCATAGGTGAACCTCCTTGGAGTACCCATGCATCATCTTAGGGTGCACATGAAGCCAGCCTTATTCCATGTCCACCTTACTAGGAACGGAGCAGCTCGCCACAGTCTCATTCAGCCTGAGAGAGCCGCCGAGATTGCCCTCGTACGTCGGAGGGGCATTAACAATGAGCACACACTTGTGCAACGGCCTCATGTCAGTGACAACGATGTTTCCCCTGACACACACGATAGAGACGGGCCAGTGGCCTGTGCGGGCTTTGCCGGTGCCCACGTCCAAGAGGAAGACGCTGTCGTCCGAGACTAGCAGCGGCGGAGATCCTCCAACAACTCCGACACGGCAAACGGGTAGCATGTCTCATAGTTGATGTTCACCGTGGGCCAGGAGTATTTTCCAGATGGGTCGTGAGGTGATGCACGAGGCTCGTAGTAGCAGGGCGTGTGCACCATCTGGACCTATGGTCCACCACCGAGTGGTAGGCGACGTACCTCTCACAGCGGAAAATCTTGTAGACACAGGGCACCTTGCAGGCATAGGCCAGGACGTCCATGAAAGGGAGTGACTGTAAGGGACGTCACGCCCGCCACATGGAGCGCAAGAGTATTACACGAAGCGGTAGATCGTGTACTTACTAGTACTCCCTCCATTTATTTTTAGTTTGCGTATAATTCCAAACACCACATACACACGTTCACTGACCAGAAACACAGCTACGAAGTACAATACCATTTTACAACTATATTAGTATCAATGTTAGTGGTCGACCGGTGCAAGTTCTAGCCCCTAGTGATTCAACCTTTTTTTAGTAATGATATCTCGCGATTGTTCACCACGAGCCCAATCCTGGCAAATGCCCACATAACCGTCAGATTTCCATCTGACGGTGGCCTTTTTAAGCCCATTGTATTTGAAGAAACTGCCACCCTTACACATGTAACTGCAATGCAGGCGTTTGTAACTGCCATGTCTCCCAGCGAACGTTTGTTGAGGATTGGCGTTAGCACCGATGGCGGTTCGTAGTCGTTCCACGCTCGGGCATGGAAGTTTGTAGCTATTTACTATACTACGCCGATAGAGCAGTCCTACTCCACTATACTACTCAGGCATAGTAGTAGGTACTGCAATTTATTGTACAAGTACTATGATTAGTCAAGTTGTCTGGCATCAATATGACCCAACGCTGCTGGGATGTGTCTCCTAAGTCAAGAAGCGTGTTGCTGCTACATTTTCATCATCATAGTCCACTTCCCACAACACATATTCGCTTCTCCATCCTTGCCCGCACATAATCGTCCAATCTTCCATCCCTACTAGGCGCCTCCCCCTCTTACGAAACCTAAGCACTAACAATGGCAGAACCGGGCAGCGTCTGCCAAAAGAGTAGCTAGAGTTCTCTCCCCATGGAGGTAATCAAACTCATTGTTTCACATGTGGACAATCTCAGTACCATGCTGCTCGCCGCATGCTCATCGGGGTTGTACCATTTACTCAAAGCCCTCATGCCGAAGCTTTTTAAGCCAACACCCTGCTTGCTGATGTCGCCTGATCTTTAGAAAGGGCATGTCACGCAGCATAAGGATCATAGGGTGGTGGCACCTGCAGACCAAACAGGGTAGTGCAGCACTTTCCCAGAAGTATTTCAATGAGTAATCTCCCAACAAAGAGTGAGGAGAGTATCTATGGAGGCGTTTCTATCACACACACAAAGGTGTCACAGTTCTTGTGTGAAGTACTCCTTGAGCTTCTTCAAATATTATTGCTGTCATGGGTAAACGATAAACTACAATATGCTAGTAAAAATAGAATATGAAGGTGTCTAGTAAATAACTAATAAAAGTAAATAACAAGAGCTTAAAATGGAAATAGTGTTTCCTGCAATGAAGAGATTAGGAGTGGAGAGATTTTAGTTCATGGTAAGAATATATGAATTGTGCCAGTGTGATGGTAATACCAGTTACCTTGTATTTTACTCATAGTATTTGATATAAACTTTCTATAGGTGGTTCTGAGTCATGAAACTCCTCCACTAGAGGTTACATTTCATTCTATGGTCTTGCTTCTTCGTTGCCACAGAGTGGTCGTTTCCACAATTAAGGTCATAAGACCGAAAACAAGGATTAAGTTCAATGGATAACAGTTATCTCATATTATCTTTGGTTATTATAGATATCTCCACCTATCACGCCAGAGCTCACATGGTTCCTAAACAATATGTGTTACTTGTGTAGGTCTTGAGATCATGTTGCCTAGGCCCTTAAATTTGACAACACACATAGGGTGTGTTTGGTAGGCTGCATGAGGGTACAAGTTCCCAATCCGACCCACTTTTGCTTGTTTGGTAGGATGCATTGGCTCACCTCGGCTATGCTCGACTAATGCAAAAAGGGTCCTCAGCTATCCCATCTCATGCACCCCACAGAGGGTGCATGGAGGCAGCCATGGTGGCCTCGACCACGTCCACATATGTTTAAATTTCAAAAAAAAGTTCATAATTCAAATTTTGTTTAAATTTTCAAAAAATATTCAGAATTTCAAATTTTGTTTAAATTTAAAAAATGTTTAGAATTTCAAAATCATTTAAATTTTTGAAAATGTTAAGAATTTCAAAATCGTTTAAATTTTCAAAAAAAAATTAGAATTTTAAATTTTGTTTAAATATTTTAAAAATGTTTAGAATTTCATATTTCATTTGAATTTTCAAAAATGTTCAGAATTTCAAAAGTTGTTTAAATTTTAAAAAGTTCATAATTTCAAATTTGGTTTAAATTTTTTGAAAAAATTCAAAAATCATAATCTTTTAAATTTTCAAAAAAGTTCAGACTTTCAAAATATGTTTAAATTTTCAAAAAATGTTCAGAATTTTAAAATTTATTTAAATTTCCAAAAAAATGTTTAGAATTTCAGATTTTGTTTAAATTTTCAATAAAGTTCAGAATTTCAAAATATGTTTAAATTTTTGTTCATGTTTTTTCAATTTTGTTCAGCACTAAAAAAAATCGGAATTCGAACTTGTTCAGCATGTGTAAACACATGCAGGCTGCCAAACAAGGTCTCAGCTAAGCATGTCTCAATGCATACACCGTTGCCAAACAACAGCAAATGCATGGACTCAGCATGTATGAGAGGAGAACAACTAGGCTAGGTCCATACATGCTACCAAACACACCGATAGAGTTCACCACAGTATAATAACATACTAAATAGGTCATACTACTACGAATTCAAATGACTATATATAGGATAGGCACATATCAATCTTACCACTTACCTACATCTCCCACACCTAAGGGAATTACTCACACATCATAAGAGGGGAATTAATCACAACAGAGAGAAAACCCATGAAAACCATATCGACAATATTGAGGGGATCCACAGTGAAATGAAATGGTGCTCAAATAGTCTTGATCTCAGATGAGATGGAGTAGAGATTACAATTGACAATCCCTCTTACAATAGTGAAGGAGGTGACGATGATGGAGATGAAAGGACCAAAAACTATGATGATCTTCTCGATTTCTTCACATCCCCCCTTCTCCTTCTCTGGACGGTGTGGCGGCGGTTAGCCCCCCCCCCCCCCCCCCCCCCGTGGTCCTTTCATGAAAGTTGCTTGTATATATGAGGAGGGGTTGTGGGCACTCCAAACGACCCCACAAACGAGTGTGTGCGGTCGTATGGAACATCGTCTTTCAGTCTGGTGCGCCTGTTAACAATACTCTCTTCAGGAAAGTTGCTCCAATTGGCTTGATCTACAGCAATATCCTTTGGTTTCCTTCCAAATATGATATTTCCTGCCATCAACAGTAAAAGTAGATTTTCCTCTCTTTTGTTGGATTAGCATTAGAAATATCCGAAGAATAACAAAAATCCAATCAAACAAAATGGAAATCAGTATGAAAAACATCACAAATTCTCGAGTCATCAACTCCCCCAAGCTTAAGATTTGCTCGTCCCTGAGCAACAAGAAATCAAGAGAGTGAAAAGGAACTTGGTTTAATGGAAAGAACTTTACCGGCTCAAGAAAATACATCATATCCATCCTCTCTTATCCTAAAAGATCATTCAAGAAAGTATTTGCAATTAAATAACTGCACCTAAACTCGTTGCCTAACCACGTATAGTCTCATACCATTAGATATAATTTCTCAAAACAAATTTTCTTCGCTAACCAAGTGTTTAGGCAAATGAAGGTGTTCATATATTGGATGGAAATTCAACTTAAGCTCAGTCATCAAAATGCATTTAGAAGGTTGATACGTATCCATTGTATCTACTTTTCCTAATGCTTTTGCTCTTGTTTTCGACTCTAATTTGCATGATTTGAATTAAACTAACCCGGAGTGACGCTGTTTTCAGCAGAACTACCATTGTGTTGTTTTTTGTGCAGAAATAGAAGTTCCCGGAAGAGAATGAAACTTTTTGGAGAATTTTTATACAATAAAAGAAAAATACTTGAGCAAAGAACCACAGAAGAGGGGCCCCTGGATGAGCACAACCCACCAGGGGGCCCCAAGGTGGTTTGTGCCCACCTGGTGGCCCCGCAGACCTTGACTTCGACGCTATAAAATCCTATTTTTGGATAAAAAAATCAAGGAGAAAGAATTATTGTGTTTCACGAGATGGAGCCACCGTCGCCTCTTGTTCTTCATTGGAGGCCAGATCTGGAGTTCGTTTGGGGCTCTGGAGAGGGGGGTCTTTGATCTTCGTCATCACCAACCCTTCTCCATCGCCAATTCCATGATGCTCCGCACCAGGAGTGAGTAATTCCTTCGTAGGCTCCCTGGTCGGTGAGGGAGTTGGATGAGATTCATCATGTAATCGAGTTAATTTTGTTAGGGCTTGATCCCTAGTATCAATTATGTTTTGAGATTGATGTTGCTATGACTTTGACATGCTTAATGCTTGTCACTTTGGGCCCGGGTGCCATGATTTCAGATATTAACTGTTTATGTTTTCACCATTATATCTATGTTCCAGATCCAATCTTGCAAGTTATATGCACCTACTACATGTTATGATCCGCAAACCCTGGAATGACAATAGTCAGGATACTTTCCGGTGATGACCATAGTTTGAGGAGTTCATGTATTCACTATGTGTTAATGCTTTGTCCCGGTTCTCTATTAAAAGGAGGCCTTAATATCCCTTAGTTTCTTTATGGACCTCGCTGCCACGGGAGGGTAGGACAAAAGATGTCATGCAAGTTCTTTCCATAAGCACGTATGACTATTTACGGGATACATGCCTACATTATATTTATGAACTCGAGCTAATTTTGTATCGCCCTAGGTTATGACTATTATATGATGAATATCATCCAATGAATTCACCGATCCAATGCTTATGACTTTTTCACATATTGCTCTTGCTAAGTTACTATTGCTATTGCTACTTTTGCACTTGCTACAAAACTATTGCTATCGCTGTTACGGTTACAGTTACTGTTACCACTGCTATCAAAACTATCATATTACTGTGCTACTCATCACTTTGCTGCAGATAATTAATCTCCAGGTGTGGTTTAATTGACAACTCAGCTGCTAATACTTGCAAATATTCTTTGGCTCCCCTTGTGTCAAATCTATAAATTTGGGTTGAATACTCTACCCTCGAAAATTGTTGTGATCCCCTATGCTTGTGGGTTATCAAGACATTTTCCTGGCGCCATTGCCGGGGACCATAGCTATATTTGTTGAGTCATTTGGGATTATTATCAATTTATCACTATGAAGAGTCTGAAGGATACCAAAACCAAGATCGTTCCCTCAAGGACGAGGGAAGGTAAGGAACTGCCATCACACTCTGCACTTGATTCACCTTCTATTTGAGTAGACTTGCAAGACCACCACATGCTATTAATCCTGATATGTCGCAAGTTATTGGTGATGCTACTTCTGCTATGAATGCTACTCATGATGATGCTAGTACCTTGCTTGATGATAATGTGCCACTAGGTGAATTGCTTGATGAACAAATTGCTAGAGCTAAAGAGAATGAAATTATTGTAACTGATGAGGTCACTCAAACTGATGAAGTACTTGAAACTGAAAATCTTGAAACACCTGTTAGACCTAGCGCTCCTAGATATGAATTGCCTAAGGTACCTGAAGCTTATGTTATGGATGAGGAGACAACTAGAGACTTTCTTGCTTGCAATGATAGAGATGGTCTAAATAAATTACTATGCAAACTGAAAGAAAAATCTTTGATTGCTAGAATGAAATGTGATCCTCAGTTTTCTACCTCACCTATCGTTGTTACTGGTAAATATTATGAATTCTCTGTCAACCCAGAATTAATTACTCTGGTTGAATCTGATCCTTTCAACGGTTATGAAACTGAAACTGTAGTGGTACATCTTACTAAGTTAAATGATATAGCCACCCTTTTTGCACATGATGAGAAAATTCACTACTATTATATTCTCAAGTTATTTTGGTTCTCATTAAAGAGTGATGCTAAGATATGGTACAATACTCTTGCTCCTGGTTGTTTGCGTAGTCCCCAGGATATGATTTATTACTTCTCTGAAAAATATTTTCCCGCTCATAAGAAACAAGCTTCCTTACAGGAAATATTAAATTTTACGCAAATTGAAGAAGAGAGTCTCCACAAGCTTGGGGAGGCTTCTCCAATTACTTAATGCTTTGCCTGATCATCCACTTAAGAAAAATGAAATACTTGATATCTTCTATAATGGACTAACTGATGCTTGTAGGGATTTCCTAGATAGTTGTGTTGGTTGTGTTTTCAGGGAACGAACTATTGAACAAGCTGAGGATTTATTGGATAATATATTAAAAATTTATGATGATTGGACTCTTCCTGAACCACCGCCTAAACCCACTCTGAAGAAGAGGGGTATCTTATATCACAATTCTGAAGATATGCAAGAAGCAAAGAAAAGTATGAAGGAAATAGGTATTAAAGCAGAGGATGTTAAAAATTTACCTCCTATTGAAGAAATACATGGACTTGACACACCACCACCAAAGGTGGTAGAGGTAAATTCTTTAATGAAATTTTATGAAGGTGATATCCCTTACAATAAACACCCTAGTCAATGCCTTTATGAGTTTGACAACTACATTAGAAAACAATATCACTTCAATGCCAATGTTATGAAACAATTGAAATATAATTCTGATATGATTGCTCGCTTGAGTGACTTGTTATTTAGAATCTCCAATGATGTTAGAGGTGTAGGAAAACATGCCTCTATGGTTCAAACTCAACTAGAACAAGTTGCTAAATCTCAAAGAGAATTGCTTGATGAAATGGATAATAATATAAATGACTTTGTTGTTAGAGTAGCAACTAGAGGAGGTAAAATGACTCAGGAACCACTTTATCCTGAGGGATACCCTAAAAGAATTGAACAAGATTCACAAAGAATTAATAATGATGCACCTAGTCCTTCTAAAAATAAAAAGAAGAAGAAAAATGATAGGACTTTGCATACCTCTAGTGAACTGAAATGGAAAAACCTCCTGAAGGTACAATGATGTCTCTATTTCTGATGCTGAAACGCAATTTGGTAATGAACATTCACCTAATGCCAATGAAAAATATAATGATGATGTTCATGAAGACACTCAACCAGACAATAATAAAGAACCAGATAATGAAGTTGAAACAGAACCAGCTATTGATCTTGATAACCCACAACCTAAAAATAAAAGATATGATAAAAGAGACTTTGTTGCTAGAAAACATGGTAAAGAAAGAGAACCATGGGTTCAAAAATCCATGCCCTTTCCACCTAAATCAACTAAGAAAAAGGATGATGAAGAATTTGAACGCTTTGCTCAAAAGCTTAGGCTAGTCTTTTTGCGCACTCGCTTGACTGATATTTTAAAGATGGCCCCTTATGCAAAATATATGGAAGACATCATCACTAATAAGAGGAAAATACCGGAAGTTGAAATCTCCACCATGCTTGCTAATTATTCTTTTAAGGATGGAGTACCTAAAAAACTTGGAAATCTGGGAATACCAACTATACCTTGCTCCATCAAACAAAATTATGTCAAAAGTGCTTTATGTGATTTAGGAGCTGGTGTTAGTGTTATGCCTTTCTCCTTATATAAAAGACTTGATTTGAATAAATTCACACCTACTGAAATATCTTTGCAAATGGCTGACAAATCAACTGCCATACCTATCGATATTTGTGAGGATGTGCCCGTTGTTTGTTGCAAATGTTATTATCTTAACTGACTTTGTTATACTTGATATGCCAGAGGACGACAACATGTCGATTATCCTTGGTAGACCTTTCTTGAATACTGCAGGGGTTGTTATTGATTGCAATAAAAGCAAGGTCATTTTTCATATAAATGGTTATGAGCATACGGTGCACTTTCTGAAGAAACAATTCCAAGTGAATGGTATTAATGTTATTGAAAAATCTCTGACACTCACTATTGGAAGTTTTCAACTACCTCTACCTACAGCCAAAAAGAAATATGAAATGCTTATTGTTGGGGATATGCATATTCCCATTGAGGTAACTTCGTGTTTTACAAAAGTTCTTCGGTTTAATGCTAATCGCAAGTGGTTGTTAATAAGACTTGATCAACCTTATTAATGGATCATTTTTGAGAGGTATGAAGTCGATGAATTTAGTAAGCACAACCTTCTGTCCCCATCTTTTGTTTTCTATTTTTCTTAGTTAAATAAAACAAAATGCCATTTTTTTCTGTTTTCTGAATTTCTCGTGCAATAAAAAATGACCCAAAAATAAAAGTTCTTAGAATGCCATGAAAATTTGATACGATTTTTTCTGAATATTTCTGAATTTTTAGTGCAAATAACATCAGGGGGTCCACCAGGTGGGCACAACCCACCTAGGCACGCCCGGGTGGGTTGTGGTCCCAACGTGGGCCCCCTCACTTATATCTTTAGCCCATGTCATCACCTACCTCCAGAAAAAATCACAATTGCTCGCTCTCTCGTGTTCTTGCTCGTGAACCCGCGAATTTTGATCTTTTTGATCGAAGCTCCGTTTCCAAAACTATTTTGGGGGATTGCTACTTGGTATGTGACTCCTCCATTA
This sequence comes from Triticum aestivum, assembly GCF_018294505.1. NCBI lineage: Eukaryota > Viridiplantae > Streptophyta > Magnoliopsida > Poales > Poaceae > Triticum > Triticum aestivum. The sequence continues at coordinate 512,781,357 of NC_057813.1, forward strand.
CTCTAATTAGTTTTTGCTTTAGTGGATTATATTTTGAATATTTAGCTACTCTTGGTGCTGCTGTAGATGAGCTTGCATGTTGAATTCTTAGAGTTCTAAGTAGTTTGAATGCTTAATATGGCCTCTATGCACCCTTATGAGTAGTTGCTATCAATCTTGTGAAGTTTTGTTGACAAAAAAATTGTGGACTATTTTTTTCAGAATTTTGTTCATAGGAATAAGATGAGTTTCTGTAGGAAGTTTGCCTCCAAGAAGAGATCTAAGGGGGTCATTGGGGAATCATCGGACAACGACCTCCATACTCGGAGAAGGGCAGAGGTACGACCCTGCGAATGGCCGCATAACCCCTTCATGGATGGAGCTGGGATCTGCCAAGAGTTCGCACAATTTGCTGCTAATGATGGGCTTACTGGCTTCATCGCAGCTGAGTGTGAACAATACCATCTCCTCACATATTCCTTTGTGTAAAGTTTCCATTTTCTGAGTAGGAATAACCCCCCTAAGGTGCAGTTTAATTTATATGCTGAAACCCGTCACATGCCACTCATTGATTTTTGCAATGTATGCTTGATCCCTTCTGACGTGGAAATAAGAGAGACTAGGCATGCGGAGTTTGAGGACTTTTATCATACTTTGTTAGTGGGAGATGAGAGAGGCATGTCAAGTGTCACTGCTACTAGTTTGTAGTTTCCTTATGTGCACTATTTTACTCTATTTATTGCTAAGTGTTAATTGCTAGAGAGAAGATCGGTGCACTATGTGCTCCAGATTTTGCCATCCTACATCATGCACTATACGGCGATAACACCTATAGCCTTGGGGATATTATTGCACGTCGTCTGCACCTTAACAGAGCCAATGGCAAAATTCATGGTGGTATTTATGCTACTCATTTAGCGAGTCACTTTAACGTTAAAATTTGCCAACATGATTATCGTTTACCCAATGTTTATTTAGACCACTAGGCAATGATGGATCACCAGTTTATTGATATTGATAATTCTATTAACCACATTCCTTACAACCTGGTTTTTAGTGTGGATACTCGTGATATTATTCCGTTGCATGTGCCTGCTTTGTTTGATTCTATTGCTAGGGGCGGATACATGATCATGCCTGAGGACATTATTGCCTACCAGAACACCCAGGCAGAGGCAGAGGAGGAGCATCAAGAGTGGGATGCTTAGGTGCCCGCTCCACAACACTTCGAGATGGGACCGGATGGCTACTATGAGTGGTGATTACCAAGCTAGGCCAGAAGCCTAAGCTTGGGGGAGTACATATTCCCACCGACATTACATTCATGTTCACACATTTCATTTTAGTTGTCGGTGTTCACACTTTTTCATTGTATTATCTATGCTAGACTTATTTTCTTCTTGCTTTCTTCTTGTGTGTTTGAAAAACTTTGAAAAAAATCCAAAAAATGTTTCTCACTTCTTTTCGGTTTTTCTTCCTAGTTTATTTAGCTGTAATATTAAAAAGAAAACCCAAAAAGATTTCCTTGTTCTTCTTTTGCTTGTTGGGAGCTCTCCCGTGTAACTATTTTTTCTCGTTTTAGTTTCTCTTTCTTTTTAAGTTGCTTTCTTCAAGAAAAACTAAAAACTCCAAAAACATTTCATTGTGTTTCCCTGAAATGCTTTTCTTTTTATTGAGTCATACCAAGGAGAGGACCATGACGGAAATGTTGAATGGCTCTCATTTGCATTATTGTTGATCCAACAAAGAGCCCAAGTTACCTTGTCTTCTCCTTTTGAATAAAATGTTTGCAGATTCTAGCTTAGTCCACGGCACTCTTGCACTATTATAATTTTCATATCATTCGGTCGTGCAAGTGAAAGGCAATAATGACGATATTTGATGACCTGGTTGTGGCAGAGAGAAACATGTATGGACTCAACTTGTTCTGTTTTTGTAAATATGTTTAACCTAGTATTCATGATTCAGCCTATTATGATCAAACATGTTTGCAATGACAATTAGAGATCATAGTTTCTCATGCCATGCTTAAGTAGCTAGGAGTGGATAATGATTTATCATGGACGTCAACATTGCGTTAAAATTATTGTGATGTAGTATGATGGTATCCTCCTCTGAATGTTTCAAGTGGCTTGACTTGGCACATGATCATGCATGCAGTTGAATCAAAACCAACATAGCCTCTATGATATTTATGTTCATGGTGTTCATACCCTACTCATGTTAGTATTCAATGTTTATTATGCATAACACATGTTCATGACCATTTTCGCTCTCTAGATGGCCGCTTCTCAAACTATTTGCTAGCCTTCGCCTGTACTAAGCGGAAATACTGCTTGTGCATCAAAATCCCAAAACCCAAAGTTATTCCAGATGAGTCCATCATATCTACCTATATGCGGTATTACCCTGCCATTCTAAGTAAATATGCATGTGCCACCTCTAAAATTTCAAATGAACATATGTTTTGGTGTACCTGGATTGTTCATAAAGTGATAGGGGGTAGTCAGTATCTTCCATGCTAAGCGGGTTATTCTCATGATAAGTATTCCCAGTCCCGAAACCAAATATTACAAATAACTAAACAAAACTCCCCCAGGATTGTTGTTGGTATGGACGGTACCCATGGATTCGGCTAGCCGTGAAGTGTGTTTGTTGGTGGAGGGGGAGTGAACCTTTACTTTTATCGCTTGGGAACCGCCACTAATGTGTTTAGCATGGAAGATATTGATAATTTTTGGTCGTGATGTGAATAGGAAGGGTGCATTTCCCAAAATTTCATTTATCTCTGATTTAAGCTTCGAGATCTGGCACCTCTGCAAATCCCTACTTCCCTCTGCGAAGGGACTATCTATTTAATTTTATGTTGAGTCCTCACCTTCTCAAACAAGCGCTAAACCTAAGAGCAATATTGTCATCCTCATGCATTGTGTATAGTTAATGTTGAATGCATCATGACTGGATCTTTTCTACCATGAATTACAATGTTTAGTCACTACTTGAACTTTGGAGGTTCTCTGCATTTATGTTTTGAGGTCTCAGAAAGGGCTAGTGAGATATCACTGTTGTCATATTATATCATGGTTGTTTTGATAAAGTGTTGTCATTTGAGATATCTTATTATTGCTCGCCAGTTGCTTATGCCATTGATATGAGTTAATATAATTTTTAAGAGTTATTGTCGACATGGTTAATCATAATCTTTGCTGAAAACCTGGGTGCTTCTTAAGCTTATTTATGTAAACAAGATTAAAAGAGCATAAAAGTTTTTCTTTTTCACTTTTAGTTTATCAACTGAATTTCTTTAGCACAAGCAAAGGTTTAAGCTTGGGGGAGTTGACACGTCTCCATCGTATCTACTTTTCCTAATGCTTTTGTTCTTGTTTTGGACTCTAATTTGCAGGATTTGAATGAAACTAACCCGGACTGACGTTGTTTTCAGGAGAACTACCATGGTGTTGTTTTTTGTCCAGAAATAACAGTTTTCGGAATGGAAGAAAACTTTTTGGATAATTTTTATACAATAAAAGAAAAATACCGGAGCGAAGAACCATGGGAGGGGGGCCCTTGGTGAGCACAACCTACCAGGGCGCACCCCCCTCCAGGCGCGCCCAGGTGGGTTGTGCCCACCTGGTGATCCCGTAGACCCTGACTCCGACGCTACTGAGAAAAATTAAAGAGAAAGAATTATCTCGTTTCACGAGATGGAGCCGTTTTCGCCTCTTGTTCTTCATTGGGAGGCCAGATGTGGAGTCCGTTTGGGGCTCCGGAGAGGGGTATATTCGATCTTTATCATCACCAATGACCCTTATCCATTACCAATTCCATGATGCTCCCCACCGGGAGTGAGTAATTCCTTCGTAGGCTCACTGGCCGGTGAGGGAGTTGGATGAGATTCATCATGTAATCGAGTTAGTTTTGTTAGGCTTGATCCCTAGTATCCATTATGTTATGAGATTGATGTTGCTATGACTTTGCCATGCTTAATGCTTGTCACTTTGGGCCCGGGTGCCATGATTTCAGATCTGAACCATTTATATTTTCACCATTATATCTATGTTCTAGATCCGATCTTGCAAGTTATATGCACCTGCTACGTGTTATGATCTGCAAACCCCGGAGTGACAATAGCCGGAATACTTTTCGGTGATGATCGTAGTTTGCGGAGTTCATGTATTCACTATGTGTTAATGCTTTGTTTCGGTTCTCTATTAAAAGGAGGCCCTAATATCCCTTAGTTTCCTTATGGACCCCGCTACCACAGGAGGGTAGGACAAAAGATGTCATGCAAGTTCTTTCCATGAGCATGTATGACTATTTAGGGAATACATGCCTACATTATATTTATGAACTGGAGCTAGTTTTGTATCACCCTAGGCTATGACTGTTATATGATGAATATCATCCAGTGAATTCACTGATCCAATGCCTACAAGGTTTTCATATATTGCTCTTGCTAAGTTACTATTGCTATTGCTACTTTTGCACTTGCTACGAAACTATTGTTATCATTGTTACTGTTACCGTTACTATTACCACTGCTATCAAAACTATCATATTACTGTGCTACTGATCACTTTGCTATAGATAATTGATCTCCAGGTGTGGTTGAATTGACAACTCAGCTGCTAATACTTGCAAATATTCTTTGGTTCCCCTTGTGTCGGATCTATAAATTTGGGTTGAATACTCTACCCTTGAAAAATGTTGTGATCCCTTATACTTGTAGGTTATCAAAGGTTTGGAGATCAAAGAGAACAAAGTACTCAAGTTTTTCATTAACACCCACTAATGCCTCCTAGTCATGGCTCTCGAACACTTCTCTTAGTATTGTTCTTCGGGATTTCAAATCTCAGTGACGGGGTTATGCCGAAATCCACTATATGCAATTGGGTTCTGTTGTGGCTTAATTTCATGCAGTATGGATCACGAATGGTTGTCTCTTTAGAGCTCAGCGATCAGTTCTTTGCATGCTCCCTTGGGGAAGGTTGATTGTTTACCACACAATCCCCAAGTTCATGATGGAGTTACAATTACGTGAATTATCTTAACATATAGCAATGAGACGTAAACCAACCTAGGGCTGGAGCTCCACGATTTAAGTATTGCGAATAAATTTTGACATAACCTCAACCACTTCAACTATTCATCCCTCTAAACAACTCCATCAATAGGTGTCATTGAGTCAATCAAAGTCAGCTTGTGGAGTTGAATTTCTTAAGTACTCGTTCTCTTTGAAAGTTCATGCCCTCTATTTTTTAGTTTTTCATTAAAAAACATGCTTTCCCACAAGGTTTGACTAGCAAAATCTGGAATTGGGAGTTATGACTAGATGATATTCAACTTACGCGGGGAACTAATTCAAGTGCATCCAATCAACTGAAAATTCTTCCGCAAATAATATTGCGAGACAAGGGATTATGTATATGTTGTATCTTCTGGCGCCGGCTCATTCTTCCCCTTCATCAAGTCCCAATTCATTTTCTTCATTTCCTGTTGCTAGCTGAGAAGAAACATGTAGGCTCAAATAAAACAAACAAAAAGAACTACAACAAGGCAAGACCAAAGTGTGCTCCTCATTTTATTATGCAAACTAAAAATAAACATGCAAAATATAAAAACGAATAAAAGAAAAATAAATATGCATGCATGTATAACTAGGGGATGAGCTCCCCCAAGCTTAGGCTCTTGGCCTACACTCTAGTCCATGTCCTCATCATCCTTGCCCTCGTGGCCAAAGTGTGGCCACTGGGAGGATGGGATACTAGAGGATGGACCTCCTGCTCCAGGGTGTGGCTGCCAGAAAGAAAAGAGGGACTATATGTTTCCACTCAGCTGGTTAATTTTGTTGTTGGACTCACAGAGGTCCATACTCATCCCTCCTACCTGCTGCTATAACTGTTAAAACTCAACCCTAGGCACATAGTCATGAGGTTTCCCAAATTAAACCTGCGATGCATATTGTGGTGCAAGTTGTGGTGGAAAGTTGGGTGCATGCTGAGGTGCATTGTCCCATACATCCCAACCATAGACGGACCTGCTGTTAAGGAGTCCCACTCTGTAGCCGGTTTGGGTTGAGCGATGTTCCCGAAACCAGCCTCGTGGCGGTACTCGTTGATCTCGTCAACAGTGAGTACCCACATATCACGTGTAGAAACAGTAAATGCTTGCGGTAAGGGCAAGCTAACATCAACAGTGTGATTGTTAGGTAGGGGGCATTTGTAGCATTGTTCCCCTTGCACAGGCCCAATGAAGTGAGTGTTGGTCATAATCCTATAGTTGAATGTTGTAGGACCTGGGACATGCTGCATAGCATCAATATCGAGGCCGAAGTGCTCAGCAATCCGAGTCACTACGCCTCCCACAATAATAGTTCCCCTTGGCTGCTTGTGCTGCCTATCAAGGTGATGCATAAGAAAAGCTCCCAAGTTAGGCTTGGGGTGTAATCGGGGTGGAGTGCTATGTGGAGCACACACATGTCATAGCTCGACATGCCCCTGAGGTTCTCCCTACCAAAAAGAGTGTTGGCAAGGAAAATCATGAAGTAGCGAATGGAGGGGTTTTGGATGCTCAATGCCTTCTTCCCAAAGAGGTCATGTTCATCCTTGACGGAGATGAGTTCCCACTAACCCAACATGTCAGCAACTAGCACACCCCTAATGTCGATAAGTCCTCGGTTCTCGAAACCAAACGCACTGCAGAACTGCTCCAGCGTCACGGTGCGCTAGACTCCTCCAAGCATGAATGAGCAGCTTAGTTCCACCCTTGAGTCATCGAGAGTCTGGGAGAAGGTGGAGATGAGCTCCACGTTGATGTTTGATACATCTCCAACATATCTATAGCTTACGAAGTATTCATGCCATGTTTACAACAATTTTATATGGTTTTGGTATTATTTGATTAGAACTAACCCGGACTGACGTTGTTTTCAGCAGAACTATGGTGTCATTTTTTTGTGCAGAAATAAAAGTTCTCAGAATGGGCTGAAAATTTATGGTGGTCATTTTTGAACCAGAAAAGACCCACAAAGCACTAGATCTGGACGAGGAGTTGACCGAGGAGGCCACAAGCCTGGGGGTGCCCCCCTAGGGCGCGCCTCCTGAGCTTGCGGGGCCCTCAGGCACCCCCTGACTTTATTCCAATGCCAAATACTGCCATATATACAGTAACCTCCAAAAAGAACCCCAGATGAGAAGTTCCGCTGCCGTAAGCCTCTGTAGCCGCGAAAATCCAATCGGGAGCCCATTCCGGCACCCTGCCGAAGGGGGAAATCATCACCGGAGGCCATCTTCATCATCCCGGCGGTCTCCATGACGAGGAGGGAGTAGTTCACCCTCGGGGCTGAGGGTATGTACCAGTAGCTATGGGTTTGATCTCTCTCTCTCTCTTTATCTCTCTCTCTCTCTCTCTCTCGTGTTCTTGATTTGGCATGATCTTGATGTACCGCGAGCTTTGTTAATATAAATGGATCTTATGGTGTTCTTCCCTCTCTACCTTCTTGTGATGAATTGAATCTTTTCCTCTGAGGTTTTGTTATGTCGGATTGTATCTTGGATGTGAGAGCACTTGATGTATGTCTTGTGATGGAATATCCGTGGTGACAATGAGATGTTCTATTGATTCACTTGATGTATGTTTCGGTTATCAACTTGCGGATTCCCGTGGTGACATTGGGGTAATCTATGCATAGGAGTTGGTACGCGTTTTCATATTCCTTTCTCCGATAGAAATCTTGGGGTACTCTTTGAAGTTCTTGTATTGGATTGAATATTAGGAATCTGAAATTGTGTGATGCACATCGTATAATTGACCCACAGATACTTGTGGTGACATTGGAGTATCTAGGTGACATTAGGGTTGATTGATGTGTATCATATGGTGTTATTTTAGTATGAACTCTATGGCTATTTGTGACACTTATAGGAATAGTTCAAAAGATTGATAAGAAAGAATAACTTTGAGGTGGTTTCGTACCCTACAAACAATTTAACTTATGTTTGCGATAGAAACTTTGGAGTGATTCTTATTGCACGTTGAGGAATTGTTATATGATTCAATTATGTTATCATTGTTGAGAGATTTTACACTAGTGAAAGTATGAACCCTAGGCCTTGTTTTCAAGCATTGCAATACCGTTTTTGGTCACTTTTGTTACTAGTTACCTTGCTGTTTTTATATTTTCAGATTACAAAACCTATATCTACTACCCATATTACACTTGTATCATCTCTTCGCCGAACTAGTACTGCACCTATACAATTTACCATTGTATTGGGTGTGTTGGGGACAGAAGAGACTCTTTGTTATTTGGTTGCAGGGTTGTTTGAGAGAGACCATCTTCATCCTATGCCTCTCGTGGATTGATAAACCTTAGGTCATCCACTTGAGGGGAAATTGCTACTGTCCTACAAAACTCTGCTCTTGGAGGCCCAACACGAGTCTACAAGAAGAAAGATTGCGTAGTAAACATCAATGTTGCAGTACGTGAGATGTGTGCATGGGGTCAACTAATAATGAAGAAGTTTTCTCATGCATGTTATGGTGGGACTTTGATTCAGTATCGGAACTAGACCTTGACCCATGGGGGTGCCAACTAATGAGGATATAGACCTAGGGTAGGGTCACAGGCCTGACCTATACACCCTACCTAAGGTCACTACCCTAGAAGAAAAGGCGCCTCGGAGACAACAGAGAATACCAATTGAAGACGTCGAGTGCAATCCACTCGACCAGTCATATCACTCGGGTACCCCTCCTCCCCGAGATCACTCAACCATATAAGAAACCACTCGAACCACTGAAGACCAAGAGTCGCACAGGACAACAACGGTCAAGCATTCACTCTGTAGTCTTCAAAGGCATTAATAGCACTTTATAGCTGGCGTTATCAGTAACGTCCCCTCTTTATGTACATTGAACTCTCTGTAACGGGGGATGGCTGGGGTCCTGGCGCACTCTATATAAGCCACCCCCCTCCTCTAGCACAACGGTTCGCACCCCCTGTAACACACAGACCCATACTATAATCCAGTCGACCGCCTCCGGGCACGGAGATGTAGGGCTTTTACCTCCTCCAAGAGGGGCCTGAACTCGTAAACACTTGCGTACAATCACACCGTAGCTAGGACCTTGCCTCCTCATACGTACCCCCTACTCTTACTGTCAGTCTTAGTACCACGACAGTTGGCGCCCACTATGGGGCAAAGCGTCTTAGCAACTTCCGACGAGGTTGCATTTTATTCAGCCTTCATCAACATGATTTCCGGCGGCAGTTTGATCATGGGCCGCGAGTTCCAACTTGGCGTGCTCACTTTCGTCGCCGATGAATCGGGCTGGCTCCAGGAGGCTCCCCTCAACGTCGAGGCGTTGCCGATCCGAGGTTCATTACACTTCCACGCGAGTGTCCGTGGCGTCCTCCTCTGGCAGCCGTTGACCCCGTACCAGTCGGTGCCCGTGTCGACCTCTCGCTCCGTTGGTCGCCTCCGCAAGCGGTCGGGTCGATCACGGCTCCAGCGGTGGGTGAAGCACGCCGTGGCTCGACATACGTTCACCCCCCAGGTCACGGCGATCAAGCCCGACGTATATCACTGCGGTCTAGTCAACCCGTCGACTGACTTAGCAGACACACTTTCCGAGAGCGGGAGTTGTGACCCTGCGGCACAAGTCCTCATGGTCGACTCTCACCACGGCCCACCCGGTTTCCATCGCTGCGGCGAGAACAGGGATGGCGATGGTACGTTGCTCGGCCATGAGGAGTACCAACCCTAGCCTCTCAGTTCGCAGCACAGGGAGGAGTTGCGTCGCCGCAACGAGGAGGCTCTCCATACCCCCAGCATGGGGGAAACCTCCGAGGATCGGGCTTTGGAGGATGTGTGCTTGGCCACGCTGGCTGAGCGCACTCGTTTGGAGAATCTCCAACATTCTCTCGACAAACATGCCCGTCGATTGATCCCTCGATCCAGTCGATGTTCACAACAACTGTTTCCACCGGAAACTCAGGTATTCCGTATGCCGATTCAGAACCTCGCAGCTGCTGCGTGTATTGTAGAGTCCATTTAGCCATCTCGCTCGGAGGTGGGAAGGGGTTTGGAACAGATCAGAGCGCTGCTCCGGGTAGCAGGAGATCAGAACTCCGTCGTGTCCCAGTCGCGGAACAGAATTCACAGTCGATCGGTAATGGCACATACCGTTCAGTCAGCACATAGTCCTAGGTCACCATCGAGGCAAAGGGATCGTGAGCACCGCCAGGATCGGCACTTGGGAAGATTTCATGGAGATGATGATCGTGAGTTCTCCCGTGACAACTACCGTCGAGTGCCTTCGCCCATTCCAAGAGGCGGGTCGTACGCGCCCCAGCGGTACAATGATAGGCGTCCATACGGCAATGACCGCAGTGTTCCAGTCGACCCAAGAGAGCCTGGGTTCGATGCAAGGTCAGTCCTTGTTCAGGGCTTGGTCAACCGGAACAAACCATACATAGAAGGGCTAGACAGAGACAGGCCCAGTGGAAGCAGGGTCCACGTGTCTGGCCCCGAGTGTTTCGGAAGGGCCATCAGGGCCGTAGAGATCCCCCACAACTTCAGATTGGCAACTGGTGTCAGCAAGTTCACGGGAGAGTCGAAGCCCGACACTTGGCTTGAAGATTACTGAGTGGTTGTGCACATCAGCGACGATGGCGATGAGGTGGCCATGAAGCACCTCCCTCTGATGCTTGAAGGTTCTGCCAAAGCTTGGTTGAATCAGTTGGCCCCAGGGAGCATTTTGAGTTGGGATGAGTTAGCCCGAGTGTTTACCAGAACATTTGAGGGCACCTACAAGAGACCTGCCAGTCTACCAGAGTTGCGACATTGTGTGCAAAAACTAAATGAAACCTTGAGAGACTATATCCAGAGATGGATCAATCTGCACCACACAATGGATAATGTGTCAGATCACCAAGCGGTTTGTGCCTTCAAGGAGGGCATTCATTACAGAGGGCTCAATCTGAAGTTCGGTCGGACATGATATATGACTCTGACTCGGATGATGGAGATTGCCACCAAGTACGCTAACAACAAAGAGGAAGACCGACTTCAGAGTGGTAAGCATAAAACAGTCGTCCAGGACACCGGAGGAGGAAATTCCAGTTGGAAGCATAAGCGAAAGGCTGAGGCAGCAGGACCTGCCGAGGCAGCAGCGTTGAATCAAGGAAAGTTCAAAGGGAAGCCCAAAGGGCCCTGGAATCCTAAGAAAGTAAAAGATCAAGATGGAAATGACGTGATGGATTTGCCGTGTCATATTCACACTAAGAAAGGTAAAGAGGGGACTCTGATCCTCCCCAAGCATACCACTCGACAGTGTCGACTCCTGATCCAGAGCTTCCAGAAGAAGGGTCAACCCAGCGAGAAGGATAAAGATTCTGAGAAGGAGGAAGACAAGGAAGAAGAGGAAGAAGGTTATCCCCATGTTAATGCCACCCTAGTGATTTTTGCTGATGTCGAGAGCAGAAGTCGACTGAAAGTCATTAACAGAGAGGTGAACATGGTTGCTCCGGCAACACCGAAATATCTGAAGTGGTCAAAAACTCCTATCACATTCGACCAGTCAGACCACCCGCCACGAGTAGCTACCCCTAGGCGGATGATGACCCACAGTTTTAGGGGATCTATCGTAGTCCTTTCGATAAGTAAGAGTGTCGAACCCAACAAGGAGCGGAAGGAAATGACAAGCGGTTTTCAGTAAGGTATTCTCTGCAAGCACTAAAATTGTAGGTAACAGATAGTTTTGTGATAAATAATTTGTAACAGGTAACAAGCAATGAAAGTAAATAAGGTGCAGCAAGGTGGCCCAATCCTTTTTGTAGCAAAGGACAAGCCTGTACAAGTTCTTATATGAGATAAGCACTCCCGAGGACACATGGGAATTATCGTCAAGCTAGTTTTCATCACGCTCATATGGTTCGCGTTCGTTACTTTGATAATTTGATATGTGGGTGGACCGGTGCTTGGGTACTGCCCTTTCTTGGACAAGCATCCCACTTATGATTAACCCCTATTGAAAGCATCTGCAACTACAAAAGAAGTATTAAGGTAAACCTAACCATAGCATGAAACATATGGATCCAAATCAGCCCCTTACGAAGCAACGCATAAACTAGGGTTTAAGCTTTTGTCACTCTAGCAACTCATCATCTACTTATTACTTCCCAATTCCTTCCTCTAGGCCCAAACAATGGTGAAGTGTCATGTAGTCGACGTTCACATAACACCACTAGAGGATAGACAACATACATCTCATCAAAGTATCGAACGAATACCAAATTCACATGACTACTTATAGCAAGACTTCTCCCATGTCCTCGGGAACAAACGTACTACTCACAAATCATATTCATGTTCATAATCAGAGGGGTATTGATATGCATTAAGGATTTGAACATATGATCTTCCACCAAATAAACCAACTAGCATCAACTACAAGGAGTAATCAACACTACTAGCAACCCATGGGTACCAATCTGAGGTTTTGGTACAAAGATTTGATACAAGAGATGAACTAGGGTTTGAGAGGAGATGGTGCTGGTGAAGATGTTGACGGAGATTGACCCCCTCCCGATGAGAGGATCGTTGGTGATGACGATGGTGATGATTTCCCCCTCCCGGAGGGAAGTTTCCCCAGCAGAACAGCTCCGTCGAAGCCCTAGATTGGTTCCGCCAAGGTTCCGCCTCATGGCGGCGGAGTTTCGTCCCGTAAGCTTGCTTATGATTTTTTTTCCAGGGTAAAAGACTTCATATAGCATAAAATGGGCACCGGATGCCTGTCAGGGGGCCCACGAGGCAGGGGCGCCCTAGGGGGGTGGGCACGCCCCCCACCCTCGTGGACAGGGTGTGGGCCCCCTAATGTTGATTCCTTCGCCAGTATTTTTTATTAATTCCAAAAATGACTTTCGTGGAGTTTTAGGACTTTTGGAGCTGTGTAGAATAGGTCTCTAATATTTGCTCCTTTTCCAACCCAGAATCCCAGCTGCCGGCATTCTCCCTCTTCATGTAAACCTTGTAAAATAAGAGAGAATAGGCATAAGTATTGTGATATATTATGTAATAATAGTCCACAATGCAATAAATATATGTATAAAAGCATGATGCAAAATGGACGTATCAACTCCCCCAAGCTTAGACCTCGCTTGTCCTCAAGCAGAAGCCGATATCGAAAAATATGTCCACATGTTTAGACATAGAGGTGTCAATAAAAATAAAATACGGACAGACAAGCATCATGATCATTCTTATAACAGCAACATATATATATATATATATATATATATATATATATATATATATATTGTCATATAATTTCTTATGCTCGAGTAACAATCTATTCACAATGTCAAGTATGAATCAGAAACTTTATTGAAAACTAACAAACTATAATCCCAGTCATTGAAGCAATTGCAATTTATCATAACATAGGAAAGAGTCAACATAAGAGCTTTTCAGCAAGTCCACATACTCAACTATCATTTAGTCTTTCACAAATGCTAACACTCACGCAATACTTATGGTTATGGAGCTTTAATCAGACATAGAGAAAGATAGGGGCTTATAGTGTTGCCTCCCAACCTTTTACCTCAAGGGTAGTGTCAACAATAATAGTTCATGCTAACTTACATCCAATTGGATATATATATATCAGGATCTTTCCAACACAAGGTGCTTGCCAAAGGATAAAAAAAGATGAAGATCACCATGACTCTTGCATAATATATAAGACAGAAATAAAAGATAGGCCCTTCGTAAAGGGAAGCAGAGGTTGTCATGTGCTTTTATGGTTGAATGCATGAAATCTTAATGCAAAAGAACGTCACTTTATATTGCCACTTGTGATAAAGACCTTTATTATGCAGTCCATCACTTTTATTACTTCCATATCACAAGATCGTATAAAGCTTATTTTCTCCACACTAATGAGTCATACATATTTAGAGAGCAATTTTTATTGCATACAACATGACAACTTACTTGAAGGATCTTGCTCAATCCATAGGTAGATATGGTGGACTCTCATGGCAAAACTGGTTTTAGGGTATTTCGGAAGCACAAGTAATTTCTACTTAGTGCAAGGAATTTGGCTAGCATGAGAGGGAAAGGCAAGCTCAACATGTTGGACGATCCATGACAATATACTTTAACTAAGATGTGAGAAAACATAACCCATTACGTTGTCTTCCTTGTCCAACATCAACTTTTTAGCAAGTCATACTTTAATGAGTGCTCACAATCATAAAAGATGTCCAAGATAGTATATTTATATGTGAGAACCTCTCTTTCTTTATTACTTCCTATTAATTGCAACGATGACCAAAACTAGGTTTGCCAACTCTCAGCAACTTTTATGCCTCATACTCTTTATGTGTGAAGTCATCACTATCCATAAGACCAACATGGTCTCTTTTATTTCTTTTTATTACTTTTTCTTTTTATTATTTCAAGATCATAGCAAAACAGCAAGGCCCTTGACTCAACACTAATCTTTATTATATATAGCTCACTGACTCGATTACATAAAGGGACCATAAGGCAAAACTCAAAACTAAATCATACCAAAACTTTATTCTACTAGATCAAGATATTACTAAAGGGATCGAACTAAGTAAAACGATAAAGATACGAGTGTGATGGTGATACGATACTGGGGCACCTCCCCCAAGCTTGGTAGTTGCCAAGGGGAGTGCCCATACCCATGTGATTATGTCTCATTTGCTGGTGAAGAGGGTGGTGATGGATAGTCGCACATTGAGCGTAGGAGCTCTTCCAACTTGCGGATAATGCCCTTGAGTGCGATGATATGATCCTTCAACAAAATATTTTCACGTGTGAGATACTTGTTCTGTATGTGATCTAACTCAATCATCTTGAAAGCTTCAATCTCAGTTGGGGTAAAGAGGTCAGGAATAGGTTGGATGTTTTCTTCTTCTCCCGCCAGAGCTTTATCCTCCATAGCCTTCTTGATCCTATCCTCCTTGTTGATCTCCCCGGGTTCTTCTCTCTTCAGCTCCATCTTCATCAGCCAAGCATTGTTGCCTTCATTGTTGGAGGGTGATGACATGATGCCTGGCCTTGACAAATCTGACAGAAAATAGCTCGAAACAAATACATAGGATATTTGCGTGATATGGTGGTCAAAACCTTCGGGGGATTATATAATGAATTTTTACCGACCAAAAGAAGTATCGTGCAAGAAAACAGAGTCCAGAGAGCACACGAGGTGCCCAGGAGGCAGGGGCATGCCCTCCACCCTCGTGGACGCCTCGTGTCCTTCCCGGACTACTTATTATTTTCCTATTTTCTTAAATATTCCAAAACGGAGAAATACTGCTGTTAGAATTGATTTGGAGTCGGTTTACTTACCGTACCACATATCTATTCCTTTTCGGGGTCTAGAACGTTCTAGAAAGTGTCCCTTATGTATTCCTCTGGGGTTACAGTTTCAATAACATTAGTTTCAACATTTATTGGGTTACCTGAGATATAATGTTTGATTCTTTGACCGTTCACCACCTTCGGATTTGTGCCTTTGAAGTTGTTGATTTTTATGGCAGCAGAATGATAGACTTCCTCAATAACATAAGGGCCTTCCCATTTATAGAGAAGTTTTCCTGCAAAAAATCTTGAACGAGAGTTGAAAAGCAACACATAGTCACCTACATTAAACTCACGCTTTTGTATCCTTTTGTCATGCCATTTTTTATACTTTTCCTTAAATAGTTTGGCATTTTCATAAGCTTGGGTTCTCCACTCATCAAGTGAGCTAATGTTAATAACCTCTTCTCACCGGCAAGTTTGAAATCATAATTGAGCTCTTTAATAGCCCAATATGCCTTATGTTCTAGTTCAAGAAGTAAATGACATGCTTTTCCGTAAACCATTTTATATGGAGACATACCCATAGGATTTTTATATGCAGTTCTATAAGCCCATAATGCATCATCAAGTTTCTTGGACCAATTCTTTCTAGATCTATTAACAGTCTTTTGCAAAATTAATTTAAGCTCTCTGTTACTCAGCTCTACTTGGCCACTAGATTGTGGGTGATAAGGAGATGCAATTCTATGATTAACATCATACTTAGCAAGCATTTTACGAAAAGCACCATGAATAAAATGTGAACCACCATCAGTCATTAAGTATCTAGGGACTCCAAACCTCGGAAAAATAACTTCTTTAAGCATCTTAATAGAGGTGTTGTGATCAGCACTACTAGTTGGAATAGCTTCTACCCACTTAGTAACATAATCAACAACAACTAAAATATGTGTATGCCCATTAGAGGCAGGAAAAGGTCCCATATAATCAAAGCCCCAAACATCAAATGGCTCAATAACAAGAGAATAGTTCATAGGCATTTCTTGACGTCTACTAATATTACCAATTCTTTGACATTCATCACAAGACAAGACAAACTTACGGGCATCTTTGAAGAGAGTAGGCCAATAAAAACCGGATTGCAATACCTTATGTGCAGTTCTATCTCCAGCGTGGTGTCCTCCATATGCCTCGGAGTGACACTTGCGTAGGATCTGTTCCTGTTCATGCTCAGGTACACAACGTCTAATAACACCATCTACTCCTTCTTTGTAAAGGTGTGGGTCATCCCAAAAGTAATGTCTTAAATCATAGAAAAACTTTTTCTTTTGCTGGTATGTAAAACTAGGTGGTATGAATTTAGCAACAATGTAATTAGCATAATCAGCATACCATGGAGCAGTACGAGAAGCATTTATGATAGCTAATTGTTCATCAGGAAAGCTATCATTAATAGGTAGTGGGTCATCAAGAATATTCTCTAACCTAGACAAGTTGTCTGCAACGGGGTTCTCAGCTCCCTTTCTATCAATAATATGTAAATCAAATTCTTGTAGCAAGAGAACCCATCTAATAAGTCTAGGTTTAGCATCTTTCTTTTCCATAAGATATTTAATAGCAGCATGATCAGTGTGAATAGTTACTTTAGAATCAACAATATAAGGTCTGAATATATCACAAGCAAATACAACTGCTAAAAATTCTTTTTCAGTGGTAGCATAATTTCTCTGGGCACTATCTAGAGTTTTACTAGCATATTGAATAACATTTAGTTTCTTATCAACTCTTTGTCCTAGGACAGCACCTACAGCATAATCACTAGCATCACACATAATTTCAAAGGGTAAATTCCAATCATGTGGCTGAACAATAGGTGCAGAAATCAAAGCTTTCTTAAGTATTTCAAATGCTTCTACACAATCATCATCAAAGACAAAAGGAATATCTTTTTGTAATAGATTAGTCAGAGGCCTAGAAATTTTGGAGAAGTCCTTAATGAACCTCCTATAAAAACCGGCATGACCAAGGAAACATCTTATACCTTTGATGTCCTTGAGACATGGCATCTTTTCAATGGCATCAACTTTAGCTTTATCAACTTCAATACCTTTTTTAGAAATTTTGTGCCCCAAAACAATGCCTTCATTAACCATAAAGTGGCACTTCTCTGAGTTCAAAACAAGAGTAGTATCTTTGCATCCCTGCAAAACTCGTTCAAGGTTGCTCAAGCAATCATTAAAAGAGGATCCATAAACGGAGAAATCATCCATGAATACCTCACAAATCTTTTCACGAAAGTCAGAGAATATAGCCAGCATGCATCTTTGAAAAGTAGCAGGTGCATTACATAAACCAAAAGGCATACGTCTATAAGCAAAAGTTCCGAAAGGGAAAGTAAAAGTGGTCTTTTCTTGATCCTCCGTTGACACGGGTATTTGAGAGAAACCAGAGTAACCATCTAGAAAGCAAAAATGTGTATGTTTGGATAGTATTTCTAGCATTTGATCAATAAAAGGTAAAGGGTAATGATCCTTTTTAGTAGATTTATTTAATTTTTGGAAATCAATTACCATCCTATAACATGTAATAATTCTTTGCGGGATCAGTTCATCTTTATCATTAGGAACAATAGTAATACCTCCCTTCTTAGGGACACAATGGATAGGACTTACCCACTGACTATTAGCAATGGGATAAACTATACATGCCTCAAGGAGTTTTAGTATTTCCTTTCTTACCACTTCCTTCATCTTAAGATTTAATCATCGTTGGTGATCAATAACTGGTTTGGCATCTTCCTCCAATTTTTTTGTGTTGACATAGAGTGGGATAATGCCCTTAAGATCATCAAGAGTATATCCAATAGCAGCATGATGTTTCTTCAGAGTTTTCGATAATCCTTCCTCTTCCTGCTCTGAAAGGTTAGCACTAATAATAACAGGATGTATCTTCTTTTCATCAAGATAAGCATATTTAAGAGTATCAGGTAATGGTTTAAGCTCAAACACGGGATCACCCTTTGGTGGTGGAAGATCCCCTAGGATTTCAATAGGTAAGTTGTGTTTCAAAATGGGTCCCTGTTTAAAGAATACTTCATCTATTTCCCTTCTTTCATTCATAAACATATCATTTTCATGGTCTAGAAAATATTTTTCTAAAGGATCGGTAGGAGGCACAGCAATAGAAGCAAGACCAATAATTTCATCCTTACTAGACAATTCTTTATCATGGGGTTGTCTATGAAATTTAGCAAAATTAAACTCATGAGTCATATCATCCAAGCCAATCATGACAACATCTTTTTTGTAATCAATTCTAGCATTAATAGTATTCAAGAAGGGTCTACCAAATATAATAGGACAAAAGCTATCTTGTGGGGAACCAAGGACAAGAAAATCAGCATGGTATTTAACTTTCCCACACAAGACTTCAACATCTCTAACAATCCCAATTAGTGCAATTGTATCTCTATTAGCAAGCTTAATTGTAACATCAATCTCTTCTACCTCAGTAGGTGCAATATCATGCATAATTTCTTGATATAAGGAATAAGGTATTGCATTGGCACTAGCACCCATATCACATAAGCCATGATAACAATGATCTCCTATTTTAACAGAAATAACAGGCATGCCTACTACAGGTCTATGTTTCTTAGCATCGGGTCTAGCAATTCTAGCAGCTTCATCACAGAAATAAATAACATGCCCATCAATATTATCAGCCAAGAGATCTTTAACCACAACAATATTAGGTTCAACTTTAATTTGCTCAGGTGGTGTAGGTGTTTTAGTATTACTCTTACGAACCACAGTTGAAGCTTTAGCATGATCTTTTATCCTAACAGGGAAAGGAGGTTTCTCAATATAAGTAGTAGGGACAATAGGATCATTATAAGTGATAGTATTTTCTTCAACTTTAATAGGTGCAACTACTTTTACTTCAGTGGGAGGATTATATTTAAACCACTTCTCCTTAGGGAGATCAACATGAGTAGCAAATGATTCACAGAAAGAAGCTACTATCTCAGAGTCAATCCATGAAAAGCATCGGTATCCATAAAAGATTTAACACAATCAAACTTAGGCGTCATACCTGACTCCTTACCATCGTCGGAATCCCAATCTTCAGTGTTGCGTTTAATTCTTTCCAATAAATCCCACTTGAATTCAATAGTCTTCATCATAAAAGACCCAGCACAAGAAGTATCAAGCATGGTGCGATTGTTGAGAGAAAGCCGAGCATAAATTTTTTGAATAATCATTTCTCTTGAGAGCTCATGATTGGGGCATGAATATAACATTGACTTAAGCCTCCCCCAAGCTTGAGCGATGCTTTCTCCTTCGCGAGGCCAAAATTATATATGTAATTACGATCACGATGAACAAGATGCATAGGATAAAACTTCTGGTGAAATTCCAATTTCAATCGTTTATAGTCCCAGGATCCCATATCATCACATAGCCTATACCATGTCAATGAGTCTCCCTTCAAAGATAAAGGGAAGACCTTCTTCTTGATAACATCCTCAGGCATACCTGCAAGCTTAAATAATCCACAAACTTCATCTACATAGATTAGGTGCAAGTCGGGATGTAATGTTCCATCTCCTGTAAAAGGATTAGCTAGCAGTTTCTCTACCATACCCGAAGGAATTTCAAAGTAAACATTTTCAGTAGGTTCAGTAGGTTGAGGAGCAACTCTTTGCTCTACTGGTCGGGGTGAAGATACCCCGAACAAGCCCCTCAAAGGATTAGTTTCCATAGTAACAAGTGACAGTAAATTTCAGCACACTATATAAATTTTTCCTTACCAAGTTCCACTTACCAAAGGCGCTTCACTCCCCGGCAACGGCGCCAGAAAAGAGTCTTGATGACCCACAAGTGTAGGGGATCTATCGTAGTCCTTTCGATAAGTAAGAGTGTCGAACCCAACGAGGAGCAGAAGGAAATGACAAGCGGTTTTCAGTAAGGTATTCTCTGCAGTCACTGAAATTGTAGGTAACAGATAGTTTTGTGATAAGATAATTTGTAACGGGTAACAAGCAATGAAAGTAAATAAGGTGCAGCAAGGTGGCCCAATCCTTTTTGTAGCAAAGGACAAGCCTGGACAAGTTCTTATATGAGAAAAGCGCTCCCGAGGACACATGGGAATTATCGTCAAGCTAGTTTTCATCACGCTCATATGATTCGCGTTCGTTACTTTGATAATTTGATATGTGGGTGGACCGGTGCTTGGGTACTGCCCTTTCTTGGACAAGCATCCCACTTATGATTAACCCCTATTGCAAGCATCCGCAACTACAAAAGAAGTATTAAGGTAAACCAAACCATAGCATGAAACATATGGATCCAAATCAGCCCCTTACGAAGCAACGCATAAACTAGGGTTTAAGCTTCTGTCACTGTAGCAACCCATCATCTACTTATTACTTCCCAATGCCTTCCTCTTGTCCCAAACAATGGTGAAGTTTCATGTAGTCGATGTTCACATAACACCACTAGAGGATAGACAACATACATCTCATCAAAATATAGAACAAATACCAAATTCACATGACTACTTATAGCAAGACTTCTCCCATGTCCTCAGGAACAAATGTACTACTCACAAATCATATTCATGTTCATAATCAGAGGGATGTTGGTATGCATTAAGGATCTGAACATATGATCTTCCACCAAATAAACCAACTAGCATCAACTACAAGGAGTAATCAACACTACTAGCAACCCACAGGTACCAATGTGAGGTTTTGGTACAAAGATTTGATACAAGAGATGAACTAGGATTTGAGAGGAGATGGTGCTGGTGAAGATGTTGATGGAGATTGACCCCCTCCCAATGAGAGGATCGTTGGTGATGACGATGGTGATTATTTCCCCTCCCGAGGGAAGTTTCCCCGGCAAACAGCTCTGCCGGAGCCCTAGATTGGTTCCGCCAAGGTTCCGCCTCGTGGCGGCGAAGTTTCGTCCCGTAAGCTTGCTTCTGATTTTTTCCAGAAAATGGGCACCTGAGGCCTGCCAGGGGGCCCACGAGGCAGGGGGCGCGCCCTAGGGGGGTGGGCACGCCCCCCACCCTCGTGGACAGGGAGTGGGCCCCCTGATGCTGATTCCTTCGCCGGTATTTTTTATTAATTCCAAAAATGACTTTTTTGTGGAGTTTCAGGACTTTTGGAGCTGTGCAGAATAGGTCTCTAATATTTGCTCCTTTTCCAGCCCAGAATCCTAGCTGCCGGCATTCTCCCTCTTCATGTAAACCTTGTAAAATAAGAGAGAATAGGAAAAAGTATTGTGATATATCATGTAATAACAGTCCATAATGCAATAAATATCGGTATAAAAGCATGATGCAAAATGGACATATCAGCAGCAGGCGCTGGTGGTCGACCCAGCCGTCGGGGGCACTCGACTGACCAAAGTTCTGATGGATGGTGGCAGTGGCCTCAATATTCTGTACGCTAAAGCTCTTAAGGGGATGGGCATTCCGATGTCCAAACTCAGCGAGAGCAACATGAGGTTCCATGGAGTCATCCTAGGAAAGAAAGCCGATTCACTCAGCCAGATTGCTCTTGATGTGGTTTTCGGCGATAAGAAGAATTACCGCAAAGAAAAGTTGAAGTTTGAGGTTGTGGATTTCCAGAGTGCTTATCATGCCATTCTGGGCAGACATGTCTATGCTAGTTTCATTGCTCGACCATGTTATGTGTACCTAAATATGAAGATGCCTGGCCCCAAAGGCGTGATAACAGTCTTCGGTAACCGGAAGAAAGCAGAAGATTATCTTCAGGACGGTGCAAAAATAATAGATGAGTAGATGGCAGCTGTGGAATTCCAAGTATCAGAAGACAGCAGATCTGAGTGATTTGTTGCGTGCCAAGAGGCCTGCTTCGGAGTCCGCATTCCAGTCGGCTGGGGAGACCAAGACGGTTCACATCCAGCCGACCGACCCTAATGCCGCTCTGACCCACATCTCAACAACACTCGACATCAAATAGGAAGACGCGCTCATCCAGTTCCTCCGTGAGAACTGGGACATCTTTGCATGGAAGCCATCTGACATGTCAGGTGTACCCAGAGAACTGGCTGAGCACCATTTGCGAGTCGACCCAAAAGCAAAGCCTGTCAAAGAGCATCTTCGTTGGTCCACCATGGAGAAGAGGAAGGCAATTGGCGAGGAGGTGGCTCGGCTTCTGGCCGCTGAGTTCATCCGCGAGATATACCATTCCGAGTGGCTCGCCAATGTCGTTATGGTTCCCAAGAAAGACAAATCACTTCGAATGTGTATTGACTTCAAGAACATCAATCGTGCATGCCTGAAAGATCATTTTCCGCTGCCCCGCATCGACCAGATAGTCCACTCAACTACGGGGTGCGAGCGACTGTCCTTCTTGGATGCCTATTCCGGGTACCATCAGATCCGACTGTTTGGACCCGGCGAGATCAAGACTGCTTTCATCACCCTGTTCGGGTGTTTTTGTTATGTCACCATGCCCTTCGGCCTCAAGAATGCTAGTGCCACATTCATGCGCATGATTCAGAAGTGCCTGCTCACTCAGACCAGTCGGAATATGGAAGCATACATGGACGACATAGTGGTTAAGTCACGCAAAGGTTCCGACCTGCTGACTAACCTTGCTGAAACCTTTGCCAACCTAAGAAGGTATGATATCAAGCTCAATCCATCAAAATGCACATTCGAAGTCCCAGGTGGAAAATTACTCGGTTTTCTCGTTTCTAGACGAGGAATCGACGCAAATCCAGAGAAGATTGGCACAATCCTCCAAATGAAGCGCCCAGTGCGAGTGCATGATGTTTAGAAGCTTACTGGTTGTTTGGCTGCATTGAGTCGATTCATCTCATGCCTCGTCGAAAAGGCATTGCCTCTTTACCGACTGATGAAGAAGTCTGACAAGTTCGAATGGAATGACGAAGCCGAAGCAGCGTTTGAGGAGCTCAAAGCCCTGTTGTCCACCCAGCCGGTGCTTGTTGTTCCAGTCAGTAAAGAGCCTCTTTTGCTTTACATCACAGCCACAGGACAAGTTGTCAGCACAGTGCTCACAGTCGAGCGGGAAGAGGAAGGCAAAGCCTTCAAAGTTCAGCACCTAGTCTATTACATTTCAGAGGTCTTGACCCCGTCCAAGCAGAGATATCCTCATTATCAAAAGCTTGTTTATGGGATCTACTTAACCATGAAGAAGGTTGCACATTATTTCTCTGATCATTCAGTTTCAGTCGTCAGCGACGCTCCATTATTAGAGATCCTGAACAATAGAGATGCAACTGGTCGAGTAGCAAAGTGGGCGATTGAACTTCTTCCATTGGATATCAAGTTTGAGGCAAAGAAGGCCATCAAGTCTCAAGCAATTGCAGATTTTCACGTAGAGTGGACAGAACAACAGCAGCCGACTCAGATCTAGTCGGAACATTGGACCATGTTCTTTGATGGGTCCAAGATGTTGAATGGCTCTGGCGTAGGAGTGGTCTTAGTATCCCCACGAGGAGACAAGCTCAGTTATGTCCTCCAGATTCACTTTGATTCTTCTAACAATGAAGCTGAATATGAGGCACTATTGTATGGGTTGCGTATGGACATCTCACTCGGCGTCTGATGCTTGATGGTCTACGGTGACTCAGATTTAGTGGTCAATCAGGTAATGAAGGAATGGGATGTCAGGAGTCCCGCAATGACTGGTTATTGCAACGCAGTGAGAAAGCTAGAAAAGAAGTTTGAGGGGTTAGAGCTCCACCACATACCACAAATCAAGAATCAGGCGGCTGATGATCTGGCGAAGATAGGTTCCACTCGGAAACCTATCCCCAGCAATGTGTTCTTGGAGCATCTTCACACCCCGTCAGTACAAGAGGATCCCTTCAAGGAGGAGGCCCCACAACCGACAAGTTCTACCAACCCAACTGAAATCGAGATTCCAGCTGTGGTCGACCTGATCATGGAGGTCTTGGTGATCACACCCGATTGGATAGTACCGTACATTGCGTACATTCTCAGGAAGGAACTCTCGGAGGATGAGGATGAAGCCCGTCAGGTAGTCTGTCGATCCAAAGCCTTTACAGTGATGAAAGGACAGCTTTACAGAGAAAGTGTCACACGAGTGGCTCAGCGCTGCATCACCCCAGAGGAAGGTCGAATGATCCTAAATGATATCCACTCGGGGACCTGCGGTCACCATGCGTCCTCTCGGACCATCGTGGCCAAAGCATACTGAGCGGGATTTTACTGGCCTCGAGCAAATGAAATGGCTAAAGATATAGTCGACAACTGTGCAGGCTGCCAGTTCTACTCCAACATGTCTTACAAACCTGTGTCTGCTTTGAAGACCATTCCACTCGTCTGGCCGTTTGCAGTCTGGGGGTTGGACATGGTCGCCCCCTTCAAAACCAGTGCGAGTGGTTTGACACATTTGCTTGTAGTCGTCGACAAGTTCACTAAATGGATTGAAGCTAGGCCCATCAAGAACCTTGGTGCAAGCACTGCTGTCAATTTCACCAAGGAGTTGATATTCAGATATGGAGTTCCTCATAGCATTATCACAGATAATGGGTCCAACTTTGGTTCTGACGAGTTTAAGGCGTTTTGTGCAACCCAAGGCACTCGGGTCGACTATGCATCAGTCGCACACCCGCAGTCAAATGGACAAGCAGAAAGGGCGAATGGTTTGATCCTCCAAGGGTTAAAGCCTCGCCTAATCTGCGACCTCAAGCACGCCGCTGGAGCCTGGGTAACAGAGTTGCCGTCCGTCTTGTGGGGACTGAGAACAACACCAAATCGGTCGACTGGCCGGACTCCTTTCTTCCTGGTATACAGCGCTAAGGCTGTACTTCCGAGTGATTTGCTGCGCAACACCCCCTGAGTGGAACTATCCACAGAAGCTGAAGCAGAGCAAGCATGAGAAGACGTCGTTGATCTCTTGGAAGAGGAGCACGAGATGGCTTTGATTCGGTCGACCATCTACCAGCAAGATCTGCGTCGACTGCATGCCTAAAATATCAGAGGACGAGCATTCCAAGAAGGAGACCTGGTACTCTGAGTGGATCAGAAATGGCCTCACAAGCTTGCTCCGGCCTGGGAAGGCCCCTTCATTATCACCAAGGTGCTTCACAATGGATCTTACCACATCTACAGCATAGCCAAGACGATAGACGAGCCACGTGCGTGGAACGCAGAGCTGCTCCACCACTTCTACACATAGATCACTCGACCTGACGAGTTGTAATAAAAGTATTTCAGTTTGCTTCTCAAAGACAAGATTTTTTCAGTATCATAATGATCAGTTTCCCATAAGCATTTATGTCTAAAATCCCCCAGTGGGTAGCTTAGCTGTGGATTCGATTCGCCTAAGTTAAAAAACATTCCGAGTGGAGAGTGATCGTCCCACTCGGGGGCTTAGCTGCGAATCCGATTCGCCTAAGTTAAAAAAACATTCCGAGTGGAGAGCGATCCTCCCACTCGGGGGCTTAGCTGCGACCCCATAATCACCTAAGTTAAAAAACATTCTGAGTGGAGAGCAATCCTCCCACTCATAGGCTTAGTTGCGACCCCGTAATTGCTTAAGTTAAAAAAACATTTTCGAGTGGAGAGCAATCCTCCCACTCGGAGGCTTAGCTGCGACCCTGTAATCGCCTAAGTTAAAAAACATTTCTGAGTGGAGAGAAATCCTCCCACTCGGAGGCTTAGTTGTGACCCCGTAATCGCCTAAGTTAAAAAATATTCCGAGTAGAGAGCAATCCTCCCACTCGGGGGCTTAGCTGCGACCCTGTAATCGCCTAAGTTAAAAAAACATTTCCGAGCGGAGAGCAATCCTCCCACTCGGGGGCTTAGCTGCGACCCCGTAATCGCCTAAATCACGAAAGATCCCCTGAGCTATGCCACAAGTACAATGTGCGCTTGATCCCGATCCGCAAGGATGACGAGGTGTCGATTGAACACCACGTCTGAGCTATGCCACAAGTACAATGTGCGCTCCATCCCGATCCGCAAGGACGACGAGGTGTCGATCGAACACCACGTCTGAGCTGCGCCACAAGTACAATGTGCGCTCCATCCCGATCCGCAAGGACGACGAGGTGTCGATCGAACACCATGTTTGGGCTGCGTCACAAGTACAACAAGAGCAAGAGCCAAGATATTCAAGGAAAACAAAGTTCAGATAAATCCCTCAAAAGTTCAGAACCACGACGGGCATAGGTGCACGGGCGTCAACCCTGAAAGAGTTTAACGGTTAGATAACCACTCGGCATCCTCAGGCAAATAAAGGGTATGGCATAATGTTTGTTCACTCGACAGGAGGAGGACTTGCTGGCTCGACGAAGCTGTCGAGGTCGATGCTGTCTGCGATGCGTGTGGCGGCGTCAAGGAAGGTGTCCATGGAAGACTGGAAATTGAGCTTCTTTGTGTTGGCAACCTTGAGGGCCGCCAGCTTGTCTTCTTTGACGTCCTTGCAATGCACCTGGACCAGTGATAGAGCGACGTCAGCACCACACCAAGCTGATGACTTCTTCCATTCCTGCACTCGACCGGGGATTTGATTCAATCGAGCCATCAGAGACTCGAGATCCTATGAGAGTTCCGCCTGAGGCCAGAGTTCATCATCAACCCGCGTCATCGCGGCCTTCAGTTGAGCGAGGTAGTTCATGGTGTTGTCCAAACGAGACTCCAGCCGCAACACGCTCATCGCAACATCGTCTTTGACGGGGCAGTTTATGGGATCGAGGCCTGTCTCAACCCGCCTGGTTTCTTCTTGAAAGTCCTCGCAGAGCTCTGCGCAGTCGGAAAAACAATGAGTCGACAGTTCAACAAGACATGTCAGTTGACATCTCAAATCAGTCGAACTAGAGGAAATACCTTCAAGTTTTAAGACCAACTTTGCAGCAAGCTGCCCCAGATACGACTCCAACTCGCCCTGTTTGGCTTTGAGGTTCCCTACTTCGTCAGTCAATCTGTCCTTGTCCTTCTTCAGTTGCGCGATCTCGTCTTCTAATTTGCCGACTGAAGCCAGCTTCTTGTCCGCAATCGTTGTTTTCTCTCGCGCCTCCTTCTGGGCTGCAGCAAGGTCCAAGTCCTTCTTCTCCAGAGCCTGCTTCATTTTCTCTAAAGAAATAACATTCTTCAGACGAGCCTGAAGTTGATGGTTTTCACTACGCACATCTGTTCGAGTGGAATCACTCTGTTCAAAGAGACTGGAAAGAGGAAAGGGAGAATCATAACGTGAAAGGCTCCGAGTGGTTACCTCCCATGATAGCTGTTTCATCTTGGGACTTCTTGAGGTTCTTCTTAGCCAGCTCCAGGTCAAGATTGATGCTGATCTGCTTTTTGTCCAGCTTAGAAAGTTGAGCCCCAAGATCACAAGACTTCTGCAGTCAGCAAAAGGGATATGTCAGTCGACAGAAACAAAAGGTAACCTCAGTAAAAGTTGTTCTAAGACTACCGCCGAATCAAACATTCAACAGTAGTCTCGGGAACTACACCCAATGGGTGCACTTGGCGTGCCCCCACTGGTCCAGTTCTTACACTCGACATGGTCTACCCAGTATGAGTAAAAAAAGCGATTCTCAAACCCAAATCAACTACCAGCAGTCGATCATGATCATGGGGACTACACCCAGTGGGTGCACTATGTGTGCCCCCACTGGTTCAGAGAAACACTTGACTCAACCTAGTCGGCTCAAGCAGAAAAGATATTCCATCTGACTACAGAAACACCACAGTGGGTGGTTGGATGAGAAATGCAGACTCATAGATGCACATAAAAGGTTCAAAACGATCATCCAAGGACATCATATGGATGGCGAAGTGACAATTGCAACTATCACTACTCAAAATATCAGCCGGAAACCAACTAACCTTGACATTTGCCTGTAGAGCAGTAGTGGCATTGTAGGCGACCTGACTGGCCTCATGCGCCACTTTCATTTGCTCCATCACGAGGTTCACCTGGAGAAGAGCGTCCCGGGCGGCACTCAACGGATGGTCCGGAGTCTGGTATGTAGTGAAGAGGGATGACGGCAACACAGTCGGGGCCGCCACATGATCGGATGCATGGAGTTCTATTGAAGGGGTAGGGGCCTGAGCAGTCGACCTTGATGGACGGTCAGTCGACATCGGATTGGCGAAAGTGACGCTGGTTCAAGCCAGATCTCCGGATCGCTCGATCACTGGCTCAAGCACGTGTCCCTCAGTCGCCTTCCCGCTCGAGGCCCTGCCCCTCCTTCTTCTCCCTCTCAGAGGCACCTCTTCGTCTTCGTCGTCCGGAAGGGTAATGACATCCCAGGGAGCTGCAATGAAAACAATCCCAAGAGTTTAATTGACCAACAAATCAATCGGCAGAGTAAGTTCAAGTTGGAAAAGGCCTACCTGCTCTAGAAGAGGCCGCGTCATTAACTTCCTTGTCCCCAGGGGCCTTGTCGACATCCATGTCATTCACAGAAGTTGCAGCACTGAAAAGGTTCATAGTCCACTCGGTAAAAACAGAAGTATCAGTCGGAAGAAGAAAACGCAGAAAGGTCGAGTGCTCACCCAGAGGCGACACGAACGTCCATCTTGATCTGGGGCAAGGTTTTTCGAGCCTTCGAGGGCACAACCTTGGGCTGCTTGGCGACCTTCTCCGTCGGCTCCGGAGTCGATGTTCGAGTGTGTTTCTGCGCTTGGGTGCTAGGAGCCGTGGTCTTGCCGCGCCCGCCCGCCGGATCGTGAAGAAGTTTTGATCGACGCTCTAAGTGTGGTGGCGAGTCGACCCCCTCATCGTCGTCCGATTCTTCGCTCTCCTCATCATCATCATCCTTTGGGGACTGCCAGTCGCCGCTCTTGTCCGTGCTGTCCTCCCCCTCCTGGTCCTGCTTTCGAGTTTGCTCACCGTTGGGCATGGAGTACATCTCAGTGTAAATCTACAAAACAAAGAGTCGAGCAAATTTCAGTCGGATTCAGAGACAGATGCAAGATGCATAGGAAAACAGTCGGTAGCAAAGTTCAAACCTTATCTGGTTGATTGTTGTCGCTGAATGGGGTGACCCTCCTGGCTCCCCTTGGGTTGTCCTTGTTTCCTGTAATACTCTTCAACCAATGGCCACCGTTTTGGTCGAGACCTCCTCAGGATGGACCCGAGCGGTGTCGTTGGCACCAGAGTACATCCACATCGAGTGGTCCCGAGCCTGAAGCGGTTGGATGCATCGACTGAGAAACACCTTCAGTAAGTTCATTCCAGTCATGCCCTAATTGATCAACTGAACCACTCTCTCGACCAGCATGTCCATTTCCACCCTCTCCATAGTAGTCACTTTCAGTGGAGAAGGTTGCTGAACACAATCTAAAGTGAAAGGGCGAAGTCCAGTCGACTGACCTGGGGTCACAATGTCCTGGCAGTAGAACCAGGTCGACTGCCAGCCTCTGACCGACTCAGGAAGTGTCATAGAAGGAAAAGAACTCCTTTTTCTCTTCTGGATACCCAAACCCCCACACATCTGGATAACATGTGTCCTCTTGTCACTCGAGTTTGCTTTTTTCACCGACTGAGAGCGGATGGTGAAGATGTGCTTGAAAAGATCCCAATGCGGTCGGCAACCAAGAAGTTCTCGCACATGGACACAAACGCATCAAGATATGTAATGGTGTTGGGAGAGAAGTGATGGAGTTGGGCTCCGAAAAAGTTCAAGAAGCCTCGGAAGAAAGGGTGCGGGGGAAGAGAGAAACCACGGTCAATGTGGGTGGCGAGCAGAACACACTCACCCTGTCGCAGTTGAGGTTCCAACTCTCCCTCCGGCAACCTCCCAGTATCGTTGGCGATCAATCTGGACTCCGCCAGCTCCTCCAAATCTTCTGGCCGGAGCGAAGGTCGGATCCAATCGCCCTGGATCCAACCCGCTGGCAACTCGGACCTCGACGACAACCCCCGAGCCGTCTTCTTGCCCTTCGTCGTCCCCGTCGCCTTCTTCGCACGTTCTAGCGCCGCAGTCTTGTCCTTCACCATGGTGGCGGCACGATGGTGTCGAGAGCGGAGGAGAAGAGAGCAGCGGAGAGGCAGAGAAGATTGGGGAAAAAGGAGCGCACAGTGCAAACGCCTCGGACCCGACGCCTTATAAAGAGCCATTTCCGAGTGGCTGACGGGTGGGAACAGGCGATCCTGTCAAATCCTGCAACAGTCATGCACTCGGTACGTGGCGAAAAAGGTGGCGCGAAGATCGAGGTGCCTTCGTCTATCCATCCTGCTCACTGCGGCGCGCTCTGCCTCGTGCGCTTCCCAAATTTCGAACCCCACGAGATCTGGAACACGCCGTAACCAATCGCGCCGAAGATTTCGCAGCAAAGGGAACACTCGACAAGGTGGCGTTATAAACTCACTCGACGACTTACTGAATTGATCAAGGCAACTGAAACGAAGTTGCAGTTTCAACATAAGCCTCCGAACCAACTCAAGTCTTTGTAGAGCACATCGGTCAAGGAAAGACTGACTTCCACCTTCTTTTCACTCGAACCTCAATCCATTCGGGGGCTAATGATGAGGATATAGACCTAGGGTAGGATCACAGGCCTGACCTATACACCCTACCTAAGGTCACTACCCTAGAAGCAAAGGCACCTCGGAGACAGCAGAGAATACCAATTGAAGACGTCGAGTGCAATCCACTCGACCAGTCATATCACTCGGGTACCCCTCCTTCCCGAGATCACTCGACCGTACAAGAAATCACTTGGCCCACTGAAGACCAGGAGTCGCACAGGACAGCAACGGTCAAGCATTCACTCCGTAGTCTTCAAAGGCATTAATAGCACTTTATAGCTGGCGTTATCAGTAACGTCCCCTCTTTTTGTACATTGAACTCTTTGTAACGGGGGATGGCTGGGGTCCTGGCGCACTCTATATAACCCACCCACCCCCCCTCCTCTAGCACAACGGTTCGCACCCCCTGTAACACACACACCCATACTATAATCCAGTCGACCGCCTCCGGGCACCGAGACGTAGGGCTTTTACCTCCTCTGAGAGGGGCCTGAACTTGTAAACACTTGCGTACAATCTCACTGTAGCTAGGACCTTGCCTCCTCATACGTACCCCCTACTCTTACTGTCAGTCTTAGTACCATGACACCAACCTTACATTCACAATAGAAATTTCATGTATAACAATAAAATTTAGCATTTTAATCCTATAATACATATATAATTAGAAAAACTAGTACTCCCTCCTTCCCAAAATATAAGGCATGATTGACTTTTTACAGTCTTTGGTGCACGACTTTGGCCACTAATATGTATCAAAGTATATGGATTGAACATGTATAAATGCCATTGTCGTATTTTTCTTGCAAGACAATTTTATTTTATATGTATGTATACAAATTTTATAGACATACAATACATGAAAATCGTAGTCAAAGTTGTGCAACGAAGACCCGAAAAGTCAAACCGCACCTGATATTTTAGGAAGGAGGGAGTACTAGATAAAAAAGATTTGCATATTTTTTGGGTGCAGCGTACCCACGACACCCTCACTGGATCCGCCACTGCTTTGATTATGTGGCATGTGTGCATGTTAAGATCATCGAGATAGTGGGGACGAACTACTCCATCCGTTTCTAAATATTTGTCTTTTTAGAGATTTCAGCAAGTGACTATATACGGAGTAAAATGAGTGAATCTACACTCTAGAATATGTCTATATACATCCGTATGTCATAGTCCATTTGAAACCTCTAAAAATCAAATATTTATGAACGATGGGAGAATTTAGGTATATAGGATATGCAAATAATATAAACTGCATAACTTCTAACATTTTAGCGTTTGTGCGTACACACCCGACGACACACGAGCTGGATCAAGCTCGTGTCGTGGCAGGGCCATGTGCGGTATGCACATTTAGCAACCCCAAAAATATTGAATAAAAAAGAGAAAGAAACATCATGCATCACAAAATATACTGACATACCATATAAAAATGTATTATGCACACAACATGCATGCACTTATATCGTTTACGCTTGTTCGCATGGAACAAATATTAGGATATGCAGTAGAGAGTACATAGCAATCTGCTGCGGCCGGCCGGTGGTGGTGCTGGAGAAGACAACGCCTACTACTGCGACAACCATGATTGTGATAGTGATCGTTCACCACGGTCTAATCTTGTTATGGTTTTATTTTATTTATATGCGATGATTCTAATTAATGGTCTAATTAGGTATTTGAGCTTATCACATGGGCTAATAAATCAGCTAATACATCTTCTCTTGTGGATCTCAAGAAGGAAGCCTTAGCTTTTACCAAGCTTCTTTCAAGCTTTAAGTTGGCGAAGATCAGAAGACAGGCAGACGAGGTGGCTCATCAGATAGCTAAGTTTAGTTTTGATAATAGGCCAGATGGCCTTCTATGTAATAGTTTTCTGGCCTGCATGGCGAATACTATAATGAACTTTTGTATCAAGTCTTTAATTAATTATTAATACATGGGATTTTTTTTTAAAAAGTCGGCTAATCCTATTTTATAACCTCGAATAATTTGCAAAAATATTGGCTAATCTACCCGATATTACTGATACCATATTTGCCGGAGTAAAACAAAATTTGTATCTGCTTCCATATTCAATGGATTCGTGCAAGTACATATCATATCCTTAAAGGCATATGCAGATTTCAAATAAAAATTATCCGTACCATTTACATTCATACTTGCGTGCTCCCACAAAGAAAATGACCAGAGCCCTCCAATTGGCGGTTCTATTCCGCGTGTAGGTCGCTGTATAGCCAGCTAGCGCGTACCCCCCACTCGTCTATCTACTGTATGGGCTGGCCCAATCTAGTTTATTTTCCACCAGGTTTTGGGAAGGTTCTCCCTGAACCGTTTTTATACTACTAGCAAATATGCTCGTGCGTTGCAACAGCAGAAAAACAATCAGATAGATTATGCAGATGTGGTAGAGATAAAAAAAAGTCTGAATCAAATGCCACGATGAGATAACGATTTTCAATATGTCATTTCACAAACTATGTTTGAGTGATGTCATGATGAGAATCGATTTTAAAAAAGTCATTTAAAAAACTGAAAAATGTGATGATCTCATCACGACTTGATTTCCTAAGGCGCCACAATATTTTTTTTGCTGAGCAAACTACATTGATGGACCCCTGCCTGAGCTAGACTGATGCATGATATGTCTCGCCTTGACTTAGCATAGTGGTGTTTTCCATAACCAGTATAACTATGGTACCAGACTACCGGTGTATGGAGGCAAAATAAACATTTAATCATTTCATATAGATTACGAAAACTAACCCATAGGAAGTCGTGTCAATTCTTTTGGGGCTCGGCGCTGTACAGAACACTGAAATCTTTTTTACCCGACACGCGAGGGACTAAATAAAATCATAAAACGACTTCGAAAGATCCCCTAATAAAACGCCTACCTAAGTGATGGTTCATTTTGTTCGTTACTTACGAATCGGTATTAATTTTATGAACATTTTTTTATATTTCATGGAGATTGTTTTCAAATTCCCAAATATCTTTTGAATACACGATCATATTTTAAAAATCATGAATATTTTCTATTTCATGATTTTTTTTGAAATCATGATTTTTTATAATATGCGAACAGTTTTTTGAAATCACGAACATTTTATGATTTCCCAATTGCTTTTTCAATTCACAACATTTTATGATTTATCTATTTTTTTTTCATTGCTCGCAACTTTTTAGAATTTAATTTTTTTGGAAATGCTGGATTAATTTGTAGAAGGAAAAAAAGGGCATCACGACCGGCCCATTACAGCGTGCAGGGCCTGCTATATATAAGAGAAAAGGGGAGAAAAAGGCTAAAGATCCCCTAATAAAACGCCTACCTAAGCGATGGTTCATTTTGTTCGTTATGTATGAATCGGTATTAATTTTATGAACATTTTTTAAAATTTCATGGACATTGTTTTCAAATCCCCCAATATGTTTCGAATACAGGATCATATTTTAAAAATCACGAATATTTTATATTTCATGATTTTTTTGAAATACTGATTTTTTATAATATGCGAACAGTTTTTTGAAATCACAAACATTTTATGATTTCCCAGATGTTTTTTGAATTCACAACATTTTATGATTTATCTATATTTTGTTTTCATTGCTTGCAACTTTTTAGAATTTAAATTTTTTTTGGAAATGCTGGATTAATTTAAAGAAGGAAAAAAAAGGCATCACGACACAACCGGCCCATTACAGCGTGTAGGGCCTGCTATATACTCCTATAAGAGAAAAGGGAGAAAAAGGGATATCGACCAGGGTTCGATCCCTTGTCTCCCGCGTGGAAGGCTATGGCATTTGCTCCATAGGCAACCTTGAAATAAAATCGAATCATTTTTCATCATTTACATGTGGCATAGTTTGTACTTTATAGGCAACTCCGAGGGCAATTTTCGTGACGTACCGTCAGAAGCAATAGGTGTTTTTTCTTCTGAATTTTCTTTCTACTTTCCTCCTTTTTTTCATTTTCTGTTTTTTAATTTCTTTTTTATTTAATTTTACTTTTCTAAATTTTTTTTATTTAATTTATATATTTAATATTTTATTTTGCAAACATATTCAAAATTCATGAATATTTTTGGAAATCATGAAAAAATTTCTGAATTCGCAAATAATTTTATAAAATAGCAAACATTTTCAAATTTGCAAACATTTTCAACAATTTTGTGAACATTTCTCTGAACATGATTTTTTTACAATTTCTTGAACATTTTCCTGAATCAGTAGAACATTCCCTGAATTTTGTGCTTTTTTTGAATTTCAATAAAATAATTTGTTTTGTTTTTGGAAATGCATGAACATTTCTTGAATTCGTGAATTTTTTTTGATTCAATCAACTTTTATTGAATTTTAGGGAACATTTTTTAAAGTTCAAAAATACATTTTTATACCTTTCGAACATTTTTTATATATTCACGAACATTTTTACAAAGTAAGGAACATTCTTTGTTCTTTCGAATATTTTTTAGTATGTGATTTTTCTAAAAAAATCATGAATAATTTTGGAATCCCAAACATTTCATGACTTTCTGAACTTTTTCTAAAATCATGAACATTTTCTTAAATTCATGTACATTTTATGTTTTTTCTCAAACATTTTTTTTCTAAAGTTTGCTACTCCCGCTGCTCCATATTACTTGTCTTAGATTTGTGTATATACGGATGTATCTAGACATATTTTAGTGTTAAAATACATCCGTATCAAGACAAATCTAAGACAGGTAATATGGATTGGAGGGAGTATTGTTTAAATTGGTTTTGTAAGATAATAAAGAACATCAAAATAAAAGTTAGATGATGTGTTAATAAAATAAGAATTAAGTTGGTATAGCGAGTGTAGAAAATAGGTGGTAGGATCTGCGAAATTGTCCTAGGCAATTGATAGCAAGATCGGTAATTATTATTGCAATTTAATATGAGGAACAAGCATGAGCTAACATACTTTCGATACTTGAATTGATTTTTTTTCTGGTTTAAACTTCAAAAATTGTCGCGTGGGAGAGATTCGAGCACACGATCTCCACCTTGATTCCAAAGTGCACTAACCAACCAAACAGACAACAAGTTGTGATATTGTTCTTTCTATTTCTCTTTTATACACTTTATGCACCCGTTTTATTTCTTTCTCCATTGTGGATTTTTCTGGTTCGACTTTTTTTGGTTTTCTCTTTTCTTTTTCCGTTTCTTTACTTTCATCTTTTTCCCCTTTTTATTTTCTATTTTATTTTTTCAAAATGCAGAAACTTTTTCAAAATCAATTAACCTTTTTAAATTTGATGATTTTTTTGAAATTTCAATTAGCTTTTTCAAATTGGGTGAACTTTTTTCCAACTCCGATGAACCTTTTCAAAATCGGTGAACTTTTTTCAAGTTTGGTGAACTCTTTTGAAATTCGGTGAAACTTTTTCGAAAATTGTTGAATATTTTTTAGTTTGATTATTATTTTTCAAAATTGATGAAGCTTTTTTCAAAATTGATGAAAAAAGCTCACAAATTTTTTAAAAAAAAGTTCATCAATTTTGTAAAAAGTTAACAAATTTGAATAAAAGTTAATCAATTGTGAAAAGAGTTCATCAATTTTAAAAAAAATCAACTAATTTTAAAAAGTTGATCAACTTAGGAAAAAAATCACGAATTTGAAAAAAAGTGCATAAAGAAAACAAAAAAGAAGAAACGGATTTTGGGAAAAACTCACAAATTTTAAAAAAAAGTTAATCAATTTTGTAAAAAGTTAACGAATTTGAATAAAAGTTAATCAATTGTGAAAAGAGTTCATTGATTTTGAAAAAATTCAACTAATTTTAAAAAGTTGATCAACTTAGGAAAAAAGTTCACGTATTTGAAAAAAATGCATAAAGAAAATATTAAAAAAGGAACAGAAAATGATAAGAAAAAAAAGAACAAATTGAACTGAAGAATGAATCAAATAAGAATGCAAAGTATCTTCGTAGTTGCGGGGCGATGTCCTGATGGTTAGAGCAGAACCTGCATAACAAAGGGATAGTGGGTTCGAACCCTCGTGCCAGCACCTTTTTACGTTTATGAAACCAGGGAAAAAAAGAAAATTGGTCGGCCCAACTTGGAGGTCTTTATGCGCCCATTTGCAAAATGCATGGTAACGGACGCCTGAAGTAGGGGGGATTAACGAGCATCTTGTGCTCGTGCTTGTTAAGGCTCGACTCATTAAGCTTATTAAGATTAACCAGCGGAAAAACCTGCTCGGCTTGGTTCATTTGAAGCTCGTTAAGGTTGCGAGCACTTGTTAATAGATCCTAATGTGTTACGGTCTACAGGATGAGTGTGTAGATGTGGTTTTTAAGAAGGACGATGGTGACTACAAGAGGAATGCACTAGTTTGTTACCTCCTATATAGATTAGATTGAATAGATGGGTTGAGGTGCTACAAAAAAAATTGTCATATAAAATGAAAATATGTGTTGTGTTGTTACTAATGAGTTTAACAAGCTAACTCGCTCGTTCATTAAACTCATTAAGCTTAATGAGTTGAAATCGATAATTGACTATGTTCATTAAGAAGCGAGTCACGAGCTTAACGAGCCGAACTATCAACTGAGCTATGAGCTTTTGGTCCACCCCTAGCCTGAAGCGCCAAAAAGATATGCCGGAGGTCTCCTCTCCTCCAAAGGTACGCGTTGGTTAGAAGAAGGACAAGAATATAAACGGGAAAAGGCCCTCATCCCCAAATCACATATCGATAGCCCATATAAACCATAACACACATTTACACAGCCCAACTGAACAATGAACACTCCCAAACACGAGCCCACGAGGATTCGATCTCTCTTGCCTCGCCGCGTCGGTCTCGGCTAGTCGGCTCGCATCCCCTCCACGTCTTGGCGCCTCTCAATGTGCAGCGCCGCTCACCTCACCGGCGACGCGAATCCCTCGCCCGTGCCCGTACACGAATCCCGGCGCGTCCAATTGGTCTCCGTTCCGCTCCGCCGTGCTGCGAGGTATACTGAAAGTTTCCTCTCCTAATCGACTCTCGTTTTTCCGGACGAAGGGAAATGGATGGTGGGCGAGGCGGGGCCGTGGGGGCGTAACGCGCGACTACCTTGAGCCGAGATGACTGCTCTGGGTGCGCACGAACGCCGAAACGCGGGCCCGTTTCCGCGGGACTCGAACGGGGGAGACGGGGAGTGGCCAGGCGAGGCGAGGGCGAATTCTGAGGAGATGCCCCCGGAATTTTGGTAGGATTTTAGGTTTCGCGGTGTAGATTATGTAGTAGTTAGGACCTCCTTGTTGATTGTATCCACGTGGCCATGTGGAAGCGTAGCTTGAGTGCAAATCTGACTATTGCCTTTTGGTTAATCGTATGTTGTTGGTTTGCTGCTTTTGGGAGGTTAAGGTTTCTGGACATAATTTCTGAATGCTTGTTGTTTCGAGCTAGTAGTAGTTATTTACAATGCCTCTGAAGTTTGAATTCAGATGAATGTCAGACAAGAGCATGGATTCTTGTTAATAACTCTGCATGTTAGTTTAACAATTGTACTACACTATTCTAGTCTAATTTGCGATGAAATTTTATCTGTTTTTAACCATGAGAATGTCCATACTGAACAAATATGCATAGAGATATCCCTGGAAAATGTATCAAACTGATTATCTGTTATTATCCCAGTTTTACTCTAGTATCTATCCTCTGGCATTGCAAGTTCATTTTATACTTGCGAAGTAATCCTGAATATGCACTATGCAGGTGCTTTACCTGTCTCATGCATCTGATTCAGCCGAATCTGGATGACAATTTGCTAGTTCTGTGACTTCTTGCCATGGTATGTTTAGCAGGGAAGAGTCCTTCCTAAAGAGCACAATTGTGTTGTATGTGGGTGACATGGCAAGCACACATGTGGCCAAATAATGGAAGCTTTTGACTCTGTTAATGCTAGGTATCTGCAAAGAAACAGTTATGTTCCCAGTTGGCAAAATCCTTAGTTGTTCAAATGTGCAGTTGTGGCACTTATGGACTAGCAAGGACCATTTGCAGTTGCTCCTGTTGGTGGAAGAGCAAGCAATAGTGCTTCAAAAGGATCTACCTTTTAAAACTTCTCTATGGCGATCCTTTGCCCCAGAAATGCAGAAATTGAGATGTGTGATAGTTGGTACCACTATCTATAGTAGGCTGGTTGATCCTACAATGTTGAACCTTATAATCTTCTGCACCCTTGTTTGGATGATTTAGATTGTTTAAAGTCAATGACATTTAGGTATTTAGGCCATGTAACTCTTCCGAGCACTTCCACAAGGCCTAATTGCGTCATTTTAACCAGGTTGTGATGTCTCTGCATTCAGCAGCAGTTTGTTTGATCAGGAAGACTAAAACTCTGGTGACAGTAATATATGTACCAGATGGAAACAAAGTAAGCTGTACAAAGGATTTGAACAGCTGAACAAGTAGTCTAGTCGCCTAGAATTTTCATTACAGGAGAAATGTCTGCCACTGTTTCTAACAAGTTTATGGACAGAGTATGAATCATGGATTTTGAGATTATGCCAAGTTATATTTAGTTAACCTGAAAAATTCCACCAAGCAGTATCTTGAATGGAGGACGTGGTTGTGTTAATTTCTTTGTGATTGAGGATGACCGCAAGCTTTTTAGTGGGTCTGTTCATTCTCTGAAGCCTGCCGGAGTGCAGTGGCGACTCTTCGTCTCTTTGACATGCACTCTATAGCATAAATTCATATGACAAATGTAAATTATCTGCCCAACAATATATGAGTCAAATACAAAGGTATGATTTGCAGTTTTCCTTTATCTTATTGTAGTTGTTCAAGTTTTTGATTTGTGAAAGTAATTGTTAGAATCTGTTTGTAGTTAATGAGTTACATCACAGCTTTAGAACATTTGATTCTGTACTTGTGTGGCTAGCTCTAGCACAGGCAACTATGATTGATGTCTTACCATATATAGGAGTGACTCTATACTCTCCCAGCAGAAAGCTGGACAGATCTTGGTAGCTAAAAATTTAGTGCAAATCAGCCATTCAACTCATTTTGGTTTTAGGATATTTGCTGTTTCCTTTCAAGAAGCATGGAGTCACTTTGCTCCCTTATTATACGATCCCCCTTAGCATATGTTACTCTTACGGTGACTTCTTTTGCTGTAGTTTCGGTCGCTTCTAGCCTAGATACTTCAGGAATTTTCTTGGTTGTCAATCTGCTCTGTGTTTTCACTCGGGAATGCAATGATTAACCCGTTTGCCATATTCTACTTAGGCCTCCTGCTCCTCCATATTGAATTATAGGGTAAAATTTCTGACCTGGTTGCTCTGGATATATCTAGTATCAAACAATCAAGGTGTCCGGTATAGGTTGATTATGTCGGGTAATATGTGCTCTTTCTGAACTTCTTTTGTATAGAGAAGTTATACCTCTATTGTATTGATTGTACTTGGTTGGGAATTAAGTTACGCTCTGGCCATTTCTTAAATGAGACTATGAGAGGGGAATTTTATAATATGTGGGTTACTCGTTTGTCATCTTTTGAAAGCAAATGGACATACATACAACATGACCTCAGTCCTATTGTTGCTTTGAAGGTTGCTTTTGCACAATGTAGGTCTGGCACATTTATGCTCTTGAAACTGTTCGCCTGGGTTCTTGTGCTCTAAGTGTCATCACCTGCCTATAACTTTAGACTATCATACTCTGGTTAAAAAATTTCTTGACTATCATAAGGTCCATGCATTCAGGTCTGTTAGTCTAGGTTTAGCTTAAGGATATTATTCTGAGAAATAGAAGATCTGTACAACTATTTAGGCTGCAAATAATAAGTGAGACCGAACATCATTCAAGTATAAAAGAGTTGAATGATGAAATTGAAATCGCGGTTGTTGAAATAAAGAGTTTATGCATGTACCAAGACCAACACCATGACTTCGCATTTTTCAAACAAACAAATTATTGCACTTCACAATATTGATGGCAGACTTGAATCAAATACAATTGTGCCATGCATATTTTTTTAAATAGTACTCCCTCCGTCCCAGAATAAGTGTCTCAACTTTGTACTAACTTTAGTACAAAGTTGTACTAAGGTTGAGACACTTATTTTGGGATGGAGGGAGTATCAGGTTTGATCTATGTCCTATTGCCCTATGAATGTTGTTGGGCCAGAAGTTCGAACTAGTTCACTTGGCCTTTCTGGACTGTTTTTTTCAAAAAAAAAAAATGCTGGTAATGTGCAATAAGTAGACACTAACCAGTAGGACCAGACAAACCACTATATATCAATTCATTCTTCAAAGGTATACGTGTCAGCGGGAGCTGTCAAAAAGCTAGTTTATTTTAGTGAAATAACGTTTTTACAAAATTACAGGTTTATTTTCAAATCTATAAAGAACTAAAGGGTTAAGCAGCAATTTAGCATAGAGTAGCCTTCCATACCTATTCTGTAGCTTGGTCAACAGCGATGCTAGATGTTCGTCTGCATTTTTATTACCATGTCGGGCCATCGCTATCAACACTGAATTCTCAAAACATCCTAGAAAACATTTACTACTTCCTTGAGAAGTTTACCCCTTAATTCTGTACTTCTTCAAACTCGAAAAAAGAAACTCTGTACTTCTGCAAGATTAATGAGTAAATCTTCAGTTTTTCGATGTTTTGACCGCCGCCTGTAGTCTTGGAAATTTTTCTCTAGTATTATACAATGGTCGAAATTGGGGGTCTTTTCTGCATGCATACCACGGTTACACTGTGACATATACTAAAATGCTTTTCTGAAAGTCTTAGTGTAATGTATGTGTAAGCTGAAATAAAGGTATGCATTATTTATTTTGTTCCATGGAAAGAATTGTTGAAATAAACCCAAGATAATGATTCATCAAGCATATTATAACCATTCTGAATGGCTATGAGCCTTTGATAGTGTCAAGATCTAACAAATAGCTAGGACCACCAGCAGTACTAAGCACTCCTAAGAGGGGTAGGGGTCTGATCATAGCTAAGCAGTTATACTTACCAACGCTTTGCAATGGGTGGTTGGCTGATCTACAGCTAGCTGCTTGCAGAAATGCTGGTCAGACCTGATTCTTTTAGAGTGATGTTTTAGAGAATGTGCAAGAGCTTTTCACATCTTATCATGAAGAAGTGTGCCAGACGTGATTTATCTTTGATAAAAGAAGTATCGATACCGATAAACCCAGAGTGTGCGTACACACTAACTGCAGGCCAAAGCATTCCAATATTTACTGAGCAGGTTCATTTCCTGTGTGCATTATGAATTAGCTGTGTCCGCACATACCATGTTTCGTTGGCATCTTCCTAAACATGGTAAATAGGCGGTTCTCTCATGTTGGGTCTCTTTTACACTATAGCTTTGCATAGTATAGCAATTTACTTGCTGGATATTTCAGCAGTCCAATGTATTTGGAACTCGGAATAGTTATAGAAGTATGGTGGTATACTTTTGATTTGAACCATCTGGTAATCTTTGATTCAATTTTTACAGGTCACAATACAATGACAAAATCTAGACTCTCGGCCCTAATCAGCCCTAATTTCTTTACTTCTTAATTGCAAATTTATGGTTCACTATTTGATGCATGGTTAATACTCCATTTTTTTCTTTCGGGTGTTTTTTCGGAGAAAGAAGTTTAGGCAAACTTATTTTTCAAATGATGTTGTCTCATATCTGAGTATATATTGCATAGTCTTCGCAAAAAGGTATACATTACAGTGGAGACCATGCATTGCAAGTGTGCGGTTGCTGATATACCAATTACCAAGTCTTATGACCCTAACCCTACAAGTTTCTATACCAATAATACTACAAGTTAGGTGAGATGCTTTCCGTTTGAACTATTTGTTAATCCTTAATTCAGTTTATAAATCACAATCCAGTGGTTGTTGGCAAAAATTAGACTCTCAACCCTAATCACTTCTATATTAATTGGCACATGATTAGTCTTTGATATAGTCTTTTGTTACAACTTAGGGGCTATTTGGCAATCCACTGCTCCCTGAAATTCAAGGATCTGCAGAGCACCTGTTCCCCCGCTCCATACTTTTTACCTTCAGCTCCGCCAGCTCCGGGAGCGAGAGCGTGGAGTCGGAGGGATGCCGAACAGGCCTTTAGTGTGAACTTATCCCTTGAGTGGTTTATGGGAGAAATAATTTCAGTGAGCTTCTATTTTAAATACTTTTTTCTTTGTATGTGTGAACTGCCTTAAAAATACTTATCATATCTGTCCTACTTATGGTCGTCAGTTCACTCTTCTCCCAATCTTCCTCCAAACTCTGACAGGGCAGGATCATGCAAAC
Organism: Triticum aestivum; assembly: GCF_018294505.1. Taxonomy (NCBI): domain Eukaryota; kingdom Viridiplantae; phylum Streptophyta; class Magnoliopsida; order Poales; family Poaceae; genus Triticum; species Triticum aestivum. The sequence continues at coordinate 512,824,486 of NC_057813.1, forward strand.
CTTCACGGTCCTCCTGAATTCTCCCCTCGTGCCGTCTCCCACCACTAATTACATTCGGACCAACTTTCAAACAAGTTCTTGTTCTTGGGTAATACTCCCTCCGTCCCAAAATAAGTGTCTCAACTTTGTACTAATCTTAATATAAAGTTGTACTAACCTTAAGACAATTATTTTGGGACGGAGGGAGTACCATACTCCACCTTGTTTCATGTGGTTCGTGGCGTAGCACAGGCACCTTGCTGGTAAGCAGTAGAATATAGTGGAAATGTACACTTAAAATTGATCCTTCACTTTTACAAGCTAAGGAATGCATGACGTCCTTTGTCTAACAGTTTACGTTTGCAGCCTCCTCTTTATCCAAAGGTTGAAACACAGCAGCTTTCCATTTTTCTACTCATTGGCATTGCCTGGGTAATACTCCTGCTATCTTTACCATCCACTTGACAATGTCATTAATCAATTAGTTGGCATGTACATGCACCATAATTTGGGCCATTTTAGGTGGATCTGGGGGATAACAGTGTCAACATCGCTGGGTAACTTAATGCTATATGCCTTACAAATGTTGAATGTTGATTAGGATGGCATCGCCAGATTGATTCCAATGAGTGTAGCAAAGGGCAAAGTTAATGTTGGGGGACCAGTACACCTACACTACTGGACATATTGAATGCATGCTTTTGCAACATGGGAGGTCCTTCACCAGCTACTGTGGCACCACAAGATGTCAAGGCGGGACTAGTATGATTTTTTCAGAAAATATAGCAGCAGCAGCAGTGTCACTACCCTAAATCATTGGAGCATCATATATCTAACAATTTGTTCTGCAGGACATATTAGGAGCACTAATTGTCATAATATTTCAGCTTTGCTGTGCGGAGCCCATTTATTATGTTTTGATGGATGTAGACCTGAAGTGGTGATCACCTTTTTCTGATAACAAGGACATGACGAGAAAGGCAAACTGATTTGTTTGTATCTAAGCATCCCAACTCAGTAGGGATCTCGCTATATTGGCATCGCTTTTGCTTCTGGCCACCACCATTGGATTTCACCAAGGTCTTAATCAGGTACCATTTCATCATTTTGTGTACCACTGCACTACTACTAAATGTGTAGTGCCACTGTCTTAGACCTCATACTAGTGTACTCCCTCCGTCCTTAAAAGAGTGTACTTCCAAGTTTGTTGGAAAGTTAAACTTTTTTTATGTTTGACCGTATTTATACAATAATAGACCAACATCTATGCCATCAAATTAGTAGCATTAGATTCATGATAAAATATTTTTTCGTCATATATCTATTTGGTTTCACAAGCATTGACATATTTTTGCACAAACTCGATCAAACTTTGAGATAGATTGACCCTCCAACAAAGTTGGAAGTACACTCTTTCAAAGACGGAGGGAGTATGCATCAATGGCAGGCAGCTAGTATATATCCTCATGCTGTTACTATTATTCTTATTTTTTCTGACATGATTGTACTTTATGGCTGACCAACTAACTGACCGGGCCCTTCTGCATTGACTGCGTGCTTTACCAACCTATAGAGCCAACCGTGTGGAGCTGATTTGCACTTCATTGTGACTATATGTGTGTTGTGAAATTAAGAATGGGAAATAATATGGGGACCATGGATCTTTATCACCCATTTTAGTGCTTCCTTTTCTTTTCCCATTTAACATTTCATACATGATTGTTATCTTATCCTGCAAACACTGTTGCTTGCTAGCTCGTGCTGCATTGGCGTCGCAGCACAAAACACAATTGTTTGAAGGTGACAATGCATATATATGGATGAAAACCTAGCATTTATAATTCTGTATGCATGTGGTTTTGTGCACCATCTTGGTTTAGTTGATGCCTTGTGGTCATCTGTTGGTCCACATAGCCTGGTGCAGTAGTGTGTATGGTCTATGTACTAGTCATAGTCTAACATGGTTACTGATTATTGATCATCTCCCAACTGGACCTATTTTAATACCGAGAAATGTGGATCTGATATTCTTTCAAATTCGATGCACTAACACATGGTAATGTTAATGCACTGACGTATTTGAGTTCGCCTCTAGCTAGCTGACGGATGATGTTTCCATGCAGCAATTTTCTTAGAGCATCTGATGATTCGTGACTGATCCCTTGTATTACAAGAGGGTTACACACGGGAACATCTAGGAATTGCATGGAGAGTCTCATGCGCAGGAGTAATTGATTGACAGATGTTTTCGGTAAATCGTATTCTTCGTCTCGTTTGGGCTTACCAAATGATTTCGTAAGTTCACTTCTCAATTAAATTCTCATTGACGCTCTTCGGCTAACTACGTTCTTTGAGGTCACTGATGGAGTTGAGATGATGTACAGGAAAACTCGAGGTGCATGCTCTCTCGTATCTTCGGTGATTACTCCTTCCGGCTATACGAAGTACTAACATACCGCATACATGTTCAAAATTTTGTGCTTGCATTCATATGATGGTTCATACACAATTTTTGGAACCTTGTTCTTAATTAGGGTTACGACTACGGGACTAGAATGAACAGTGCTTACAGACAACTGTCTTGTCAAACCAAGAATGTGCAAATATCATCTCACCATATTCGTGATATCCTTTTGATGAAGAGGGACGCTTAAATTCACCCGACTGAAAACAACACTTCATCGGTATAGTCTAACAAAGGAAATTAAATGCACAAGTGTACTGCATTACAAGGTGTTTATTCCATTTATTAGAAAGCGATATCATCACTGATATACACGTAATCATATAGTATTATATAGTCTGATGATGTTGATACATAGTGTGACTATCATGACGGTGACGGCATATACATAGTTCCATACAAGTAAGCCTTTGATTAATTTATAAATACACGGGGCTTCACACACGTACGTACACACGGTAGTAATTAATCGTTTCCTAAGCTTGATTTTACGTAGTGCGTAATGGGGAGATGCTCAGCTGGTACCTACGATGTGGAGCAGTGATCTTAACTGCTTGTGCGCCAACCACCCTACCAGATCCTTGATCTGGGATGGTGACCTGATCACACTTTCTTAACCGTGCAATATTTTTCTTCAGATGACGAGGCTGCCTTCTTCACCGTGCAGCAGCCCATGTGACGGCGAGGCCGGGCTGCTCCTGCTCAGCAGCTCCTCGATCATCTGCAGCGCGATCCTCTCCTCGTCCTCCATTGTCTCCGGCGGCGAGCCCGTTGTGGACGTGGACGTCGACGAGGAAGGAGTCGCCGACACCGTGCTGTCACTGGGCGTTGGTGCCGCAACCGCCGCCGGCTCCTTGTTGAGCTCGACGGTCATGACCCAGCTGGAGTCGGCGCGGGCTCCCGCGCGCTTCTGCCAGACGCCAATGTGGGACTTCTCGGTGTCTAGGCGGAGGCAGGTGAGGGACGGGGATGGTGTCTTACAGCACTTGCGGAGCTTGGCGCTGAGGATCTGTGACAGGCTGCTGGCGCCGGCCGCGCCGGAGGACGACGAGCCGACACCACGGCCGTCCCGTGCCGCTGCCGGGGCGACGATGATCTCCCCGTTGGCGCTCCTTGGCACTGGGAAGTTGGTCTTGGCGTTGCGCCCGCTCATCAGGATGGCAGCCTCGTCATACGCCCGCGCCGCCTCCTCCGCCGTCTCAAAGGTGCCCAGCCACACCCTCCTCTTCCTGCGAACCACACACATATACATGCATGCATTTGGAACCACATCAAGAGAAAATCGACGAAAGCAACCTTAAAGTACGTAGCAATTCAAACCAGAATCAATGTATCTATCTCTCAGGACACTGTGGGATAGCTACACGAGTAGGCCGGACCGCCGGAGAGTAGGAGTAGAGCAGCTACTGAGAGAGAGCTAGGGGTGAGGCACTGAGGCTTACAGGAGAGGGTGCCTAATCTCGGAGACCCAGGAGCCCCAGTGGCGCTGCCTGACGCCGCGAAACTTCTTCTTGGACTGTACCATGTTTCTCTGCAGAATGCAGAGCGGAGATTCTCTGGCAGGGAAGAGGACGGGCAGAGGGAAGGGAATGATCAGCAGGCAGTGTGGCAGTGCGAGTGAGTGAGTGAGTGTGAGCCCGGCCTCCTCCACGGAAGAGTGGCGGAGCAGTGTAGTGTGGGGAGGAGCGAAGGCCCTGCTGCTCCCAGTGAATATAAGCTACTGCCCCTCGGACCCCCTGTACTTGCAGAGCGTTAAATGTGGTTAGATAGAAAGATGGATAGGCCGATGCGTATACGCGTACGCTTGCATATATACATACATGATACGTAGGGCTACATTGCATATTGCGGGTGGGCGTGTGTGTGTGAAAGAGGGGGAGAGGGTAGGAGTAGTGAAGAATGGATTTGGGGGTGGCCAGTGGCGGTAACTTCAAGTGTGAGTGTGTGTGCCTTGCGTTGCACGTATCTGTTAACGGTTGGGCTGCTTCCATGCATGCCCGTCCTTGTTCACTTGTACTGCTACTGCGCTAGGACATTGGAGTACTGTCATGTGTGCACCACTGTAAGGAGAGCTTCTGAACAGGTTTCGTGTGACCATGCAGTACACGCACCGAGTCTACCCCTCGTCTTGCTAGGACAAAGTTACTTCCAGGAGTACAACTTAGTTTCAGGTTGAAACTCACCACTCCCTATGGAAGTTGTGACATTAGTGACTACTGTATCTGAATACATATGTAGTGGTGCCTAAAGGGCAGGCAATTCAGCTAGCAATTGCCTACTACTGTAAGTCATTTTAGAGATTGGAGGGAGGTTGGAGCCGTGGGGTCAGAAGCTGTAACAGCATGCGTGTAGCAAGTGATAAAGCTCAGCCCAGCGCAGCCAGAGGGAAAGACAAAGATCAAAGGAGAGAGAGTAAGAAAAGTCTCTCCGGCGAGAGCAAAGGGGGAAGGGAAGAGGGGGCCCCCCGTTACGCTGCTGGGGTGGGTTGTCGGTGAACTGTGGCCGAGTGGCAACATAACCACTCCCTCCCCGCTGCCTGCCAGTACGTAACCCCGGTAATTAACTCCCCCACCTACACGCTTGGCGACCTCATTTATGGCGTGGGAGACCTCATTTGCAAGAGACGAGCCGGAGCCATGGATCCAACCCGCCCCTCGCTCTTGTTGCTCCCTGCTCAGTGCTACCCCTATATACTCCAGCTGGTTGTCATTTGTTTCCAAGGGTTACCCCTATAAATTCCTTGTGTGCATGGATCAAACGACAAACATAAGGTCTTTTTTTTTGAACATGGGCCAAACTGCATTATCATTTTTTATAGTAGTATCACATAATATCTCACCATACTATGAAATTAATTGATTATCAAGGCTGATTTCTGACACTCAAGCTAGTGGAGTAGTACTACAGGTATACATTTCCGAAGGGAGAAGACGAGTGGAGGACAGTACCGCTCCTACTCCACAACAATAAAGCATGCGTGAATGCCGATACGACGTGCCCATGATGGACGTGGTAACTCATCAGGCAGGCAGTCAAGTGCGACTATATCCAGGACTGAGCAAATCTATGCCATGCGCTGACGCGCGCGCTGCACTGCAGGTTAACTACGCCAGTTCCAAAGCCACCGTCCATGCACTCGCGGCCGAGCCATGGGGAGTACACAGGAGCACGCTAGACTCGCAAGAAGTTGGCCGGCAATAACTGCATCCTCCTCCTCCCGATCCATCAACCCATCGGCCCGCCATGCATCCATCCGGTACTACGGCTCACTCGCTCAATCACCCGCTCGCCCAAGCAGCCAATCATGGGTCCATCCATGGCGTCGACCGGCAGGGCTCCGTAAAAAAAGGTGAAAGGGAGGTAATGGCGCCAGCGGGAATCGAGTGGGCACGAGCGCGCTTTCACGGCCCGGCTCCACTCAGATACGCGTGTCAGTGAGTTCATCTGACGTGCGTGCAGGACGACGGATGGAAGCTTCTTCCTGTCCTGCCCTGCCCTGCTAGCCCGATCCATCGCACGTACAGCGGTCGCACGCGCGGTCCTTTCTTTCCAGTGGAAAGTGCGTCGCGGCAGGGCAGGTTAAGGTGGTTGTTGGCTGTGCGTGTGACCGGCGCTGTCAGGACATGTCTGTGTGAAAGACGGTTAAAAAGGGCGCGCTGCGCGGGGCAGTTACGCCGTGCTGGTGGTACGACGCCGGTACTCCTCAGTGATCTGATCTAGTAGCAGACAGCATCCGGCAACTCGATTATACTCCTACGGCTTCGTAGGGCGTACTGCGTGGTGTTTGGAACCTTGGATGCTAATGTTTATCCTCTGATGTTTTTTCTAGAAATGTTTATCCTCTAATTAGGTGGCGAGGGTAATGACAGTGCTTCAGGAGGGGCTGCTTTGGCGTGTAACCAAGGCAGGAAAACCCTCTACGTGCTTAATTATAGGCTACTCATTTTGGTCTCTGCCGAGCTGACGCCCTGTGCAAGTTCACATTGTGCACGCGGGAGACGGTGGGCCGAAGCCGAGCTGGCCGGGCCGGGCGCCGGTCGTTTCGGGCAACGGAGGGCGGCGACCGGTCCTGTGTGGCGTCCCGATCGGCGGAGAAGTCTTGGATCGGGAAGGCGCGTGCTGGTTGCACTCGGGTGTGGCCTCGAAGAGGCGTCTACAGCTGCATGCACGGTGATGGAGTGGTTGGCGAGCGCCCAGACTGTGCTAATCAAACCTTTCTAATAAAACCCGTAGGGTTTGATCCCCGCCTAATCTTGTTCCAGCGCAATTAGAAGGAGCGCAATCGATCGTTGTAATCAATTGCAACTTTGTAGCATAAGCAATTGTGGCTCCAGCTTGGTTAGGTACGTTCTGGCACTGCAACTCCACCTCAGTAAAAGCTTCTAGTCGTACTACGTGTAGTGGTTTTACTTTATTACTGTTTTTATTAAGCAGCCGCCGCGTTAAACCCCCAAGGGGTGCTTTCTCGTTCGTGCATGCGTAGGGTCAGCAGTAGCACAGCAGCAGTTAGCACCAAACGATCAGCACTGGCAGTGCCACTAGTGTCCATGGCGCCACCTTCGGCACACGGAGAAAAAGGGGCGGATGGATCGGTCGGTCTTTTGTTGGAACTTGGAACTGCCGCGCCTGCAGTGCGGTGTGCAGGGGGCGGACCGATCAGAGTGTCCTGACTCCGAGGTATCCGGCCTGGACTGTGTCGGCCGGCCGACGACCCGAGGGAGGGTCCATTATTTTTGCCTGTACCAGCTCGGCCATGGGAAGGGTTGGCCGGGCACAATAATGAGGCTGTCGTCCCGGGGTGTACGGTGGTTGCAAACGGGCTAGCGGATGGCGGTTGTTGGGGCTGGCTCTAGGTCTGGGCCGCCCTGACTTACGTGGGCTCTCGGGCTCACAAGGTCTCTGTGCGGTCCAGTGCGGCTAGGAGCCTCGACCATACTACTACGGTCTCTCTCTCAAAAAAAAAGAAGACCATACTACTACGGTTGGTTGACGATGTGGTGCCTCCTCCTTTTGGGGTAGCCTCAGCCTCAATCTCTTCTCTTGCCGACCTCTGAGATCTGGTGAACGGCGATTCGACGGTCATGTCTGCAGCTTAGAACGCCCATGCGTGCCTATGTACACGACGTCGGTGGCAATCCCGGCTACAGCGCGGTTGATCACCAAAGAGCTCATGCTGGAGTTCTAAGGGTGTGTACGATAAAATTGCGGCGTGGAATCCCGGTACCCCAAATCACGGGATTTTGGGCATGTGGAACTTTATCCACCGGTGTCGCCGCCGCTGTCGCCTACCTCCGTCCTGCCTCCATCGCCAAGATCAAAGAGGAACGAAGGCCGGTCAGCCATGCTCCTGCATGGCGCTGGCGGGCCGAGCTCGGCGCTGCTCCAGCTTTGTGAGCCCCCCATGCTCCTGCTGCCGGTGCCGCCCCCCTCCAGGCCCCCTGGTTTCGAGGCCTCCCCAACGCCTCCCCTGCCGTCCAGCAGGCCGGTGCGTCGTACTCCCTCTCCTGTGCGGCGCCGCCGGGCTGACGCTTCCGGTGCGGTTGGCCTCCAGTGCCTTGCGCCGCTTTTCGGGGAGCGGCAGGCCGCCATTCTGCCCGTCCCCACCCCGGCTGCAACGCCTCCGCGAGCTCCAGCGGCGCGTCGGAAGACCTTGGCAGGAGTCACCATCTCTGAGGTTGGCGGTGCACTCTCGCTGCACAAGACGCGGGTGACGGCTCGTCCGAAGGCCACGACCCGTGGCTCGTGCGGCTGAAATCCTGGTTTGCCGTTCTCTGGGCATCGTCAAAGATGGCGAGGACGTGACTGCGGCTGCCCTGGACGCATTCGCGGACCGCTTCAAGGAGCAGCTTTCGCCGGAGGTGCTCACAGCCATGAGGGGCCTATTCAAGCTCGACGACACTGATGCTGCTGCTGTGGAAGAGGCGCTCCTGACGCATGGAGGTGGAGCCGCGCTGGACCTAGAGAGGATTGACGAGGAGGCTGTGCTGCAGCAGGCAGCAACTTGAGTTGCTGCTCAATATGCCGATACGCCTAGGGCCTTCAGTTTCCAATGTTAGTTAATATGCGTACGTGCTTAGAGGTCCAGATTTATACTGGAAGTGTGCTGTATGGGCGTATTGTGGTGACGCCTTGTTTCAGGTCTGTAGGGGTGGCTGTACACCCGTTGGAGTTGGCTTTTGTATCTTTCTGTAGTCTGTATGCTGCTGATTCGAACTCCACTATCCTGGCACATGTTATGTGGCTTTGGTCAAGGGCTATCATGGTTAGATCATGTCGACACAACCGATCAATTTTTTGAGCTGGAATGTCAGGGGCCTCAATTGCCCTGATAGGCGGTCGACAGTCAACGCCACTATCGCTTCCTCCTCTTACCATGTTGTGTGCCTCCAAGAGACGAAGCTCGACAATATCGACCCGCTCACAGCGGCTTTTTTGGGGGGCCATAGACTGCGTAGCTTTGCACAGCGTCCGGCAAATGGCACCAGGGGGGTATCCTGCTCCTTTGGGATGATCTCTTGGTGGAACTGTCCAACATTACCGTTACTACCTTCTGCCTCTCGGCCATGATTCGGGTCCGTGACTCGGGCGTGAGCTTCAAGCTAACCACCGTCTACGGCCCTACCAACCACTCGCTCAAAGATGTGTTCTTTGCTGAGCTTGTTGCACAGAAGCCACCTACAGGGGTGGCTTGGTTAGCCTCCGGGGATTTCAACCAGATTTACCGAGCTAGGGACAAGAACAAGCGGAACGTAAATTGCAGCCGAATCAACCGGTTTCGGGCTTCTCTCCATGAGTGTGAGCTCAAAGAAATCCATCTCCAGAACAGGAGGTTCACCTGGAGCAATGAGAGGTCAAATCCTACCTTGTGCAAGCTTGACTCTTTCTTTTGCAATGCGGAGTGGGACACAACCTTTGATGATCACGTTCTCCATGCGCTATCTTCGTCTCTCTCTGACCATTGCCCCCTTCTGCTTGCCGAGGATAAGGGGCCGCGGAGGCCTAGGACCTTTAGATTCGAGAATTTTTGGGCGTCTATGCCCGGATTCACCGAAGTGGTCCAAAAGGCCTGGGCAGAGCCAGTTGAGCACACCGACCCTTACATTCTGCTTTTCCACAAGCTAAAGAAGACGACCATGCGGCTCTCGGAGTGGAGTAGAGGCCTCTTCTCCAAGGCTAAGGTCCATCTTCACGCCGCCCTATTGGTTATCCTTCGCCTCGACATTGCCCAGGAGAGCAGGCTTCTCTCCCCTGAGGAGCGTGACCTTCGTGCTCGCCTTAAGAGAAGGGTGATAAGCTTGGCCGTGCTTGAGAAAGCACGCAAAAAGCAGTGTGCCCGAATCGCTAACATCAAAGAAGGAGATGCCAACACCAAGTTCTTTCACCGTCGAGTCAACGCGCGGAGGAGAAAAAACCACATCCACCGCATCATGAACGATCAAGGGTGGGTAACCGAACACAAGGCCAAGGAGAAGATAATCCATGACCACTTCTCGCATGTCATGAAAAGAGGAAGCGGAAGTACGACGACTTCAATTGGGAGGAGCTCAATCTGGAGTCGCATGACCTGCACGAGCTTGATTCGCCCTTCACTGAGGAGGAGGTCCTCGAGGCAATAAATAGCATGCCTAGCGACAAGGCCCCGGGGCCGGATGGCTTCACCGGCCTGTTCTTCAAGAAGTGTTGGGCCATCGTCAAGCTCGACCTCATGGCGGTGATCCAGCGCTTCGACTCCCTACACACAACAAACCTCCACTGGCTCAACTCTGCGAATATTGTGTTGCTTCCCAAGAAGGATGGGGCGGAGAGCATCGTTGACTTCAGGCCTATTAGTCTCATTCATGCGGTCGCCAAGCTCATCGCCAAAGTGCTCTCTAGTAGGCTTGGACCGCACATGTCCGCCCTCGTCTCCAACGCCCAAAGTGCCTTCATCAAAACGCGGAGTATCCATGACAACTTCATGTCTGTTAGGAACCTTGCTCGTCGCCTGCACAAGAGCAAGACCCCTTCTCTCCTGTTCAAGCTGGATATTCGCAAGGCCTTTGACTCCGTCAAGTGGGAGTATTTGCTTGACCTCCTGCGGAGGCGTGGCTTCCCTAGCAAATTTCGGGAGTGGATTGCGGCTCTCCTTTGTTCCTCATCTTCGAGGGTTCTCTTGAATGGGGTAGCCGGCTCTCCCATCAAGCATGGCCAAGGGCTTCGGCAGGGGGACCCCATCTCTCCTCTCCTTTTTGTCATTGCCATCGACCCTTTGAAGCAAATCCTCGACACGGCAACTAGGAAAGGCCTTCTGCACAAGATCCGTGGGAGAGGGGTCATCGTGCGTACCTCTCTTTACGCGGACGATGCGGCTGTGTTTGTTGCGCCCATCAAAAGAGATGTGGACAACCTGGCGGCCATTCTGAGGGGATTCGGGGACGTCACCGGTCTGTGCACTAACTTCCATAAGAGCTCAATGGTGCCCATTAGATGTGGCAACCTCGACTTGGACCGCATAACCCATGGGCTGCCGGCTGTTAGGGCTGCCTTTCCGCTCCGTTATTTGGGGCTACCGCTGTCGATTTGGAGGCTGAAGCTTGCTGATCTTCAATTCTTAGTGGATAAAGTGGCGAGTAGATTGACAACATATGAGGGCCAAAACATCACCACCATTGGACGCGCGGCGCTCGTCAAGTCGGTTCTCGCTTCCCAAGTCATCTACTTCATCACGCCGCTTGTCATACAAACCACCATCCTGCAAAACATTGACAAACTCGAGCGGGCATTCCTTTGGTCGGGATCGGATAAGACAACTGGGGCAAAGTGCAAGGTCAATTGGGACACTGTCAGTAGGCCGCTTGACTATGGTGGGCTTGGGGTCCTAAACACCTTCAAGTTCGCGCGGGCCTTGCGTCTGCGGTGGCCTTGGTATGAGTGGAAGGAGCCCACAAAGCTGTGGGTTGGAGGTGGGAACCCGTGTGATGAGGATGACCTAAATTTTTTCTACGCATGTACCACCATCACGGTTGGCAATGGTGCGCGGACACCTTTTTGGGACTCTCCTTGGCTTCTGGGTCGCAAGCCCAGAGACATCGCTCCGCTCATTTATGAGGCTTCCTCGCGGAAGCGCTGGAAGGTGCGGGAGGCCCTCAAGGAGAGCGCGTGGATTCTCAAAATCAGGCCACCTACACCGGCCTCCATTGAGCATGTTTCACAATTCTTCACCCTATGGACGCTGCTCCAAGAGGTCCACCTTGATGAGCTTGCCGACGATGACATCCTTTGGAAGCACACGGCTTCCGGGAACTACTCCGCGGCCTCCGCGTACAGGGCGCAGTTTTTGGGCTTGGTCCTCTCCCCCATGGACCAAATGGTTTGGAAGGTTTGGGCCCCTCCGAAAGTCAAGTTCTTTGCTTGGCTCGCGCTTCAAGATAGGATCTGGACTGCAGACAGATTGCAGAGGCGAGGCTGGCCAAACTGTGGCCCTTGTCCCTTGTGCAGAGGGGTGCAGGAATGCGGTCCCCATCTATTCTTCAGATGCCGCTTCACCCTCATGCTCTAGAACATGGTGATTCAGAAGCTCTGCATCCACGACGTGGACACGTCCGCATGGCACTTGTACGACTCCATCAAGGAATGGTGGGCGAGTTTGAGCACCGAGGGCACCGCCAACCGAAAAGCGAAGGCTTCGATAACCATGTTGGTTTCATGGGTGATCTGGAATGAGCGTAATGCAAGGGTGTTTAGACACAAGAGTGCCCCTCCGCATGTCTTGCTAAACAATGTGATCGAAGAGTCCAACCTTTGGGTTAAAGCCGGGGCGAAAAATCTAGGGTCTTTCTTATTGCGAGAGTAATTGCCATGCCGTTTCTTGGCACTATGTTGTAACAAACTCTTTCTCCTCCTCATTTAATATATGAGGCAAATTTTTTGCCTCCGTTTCAAAAAAAACTTTATCCTCTCTGCCTGTTCTGTAGCGCATGGATGGTCCATCAGTTGGTCCTCCTAATTCCGCGGATCAGTGGTGTCATGATATATACGCACGCTCTCAATCATTTCCCACTCTGGCGGAATTGACTGGCAAGTAACTGATCGCTAGTAGTAGTACAACTTAGAGCACCCCTCTCCATTAAACACTCCAAAGTACGATTACAGAGAGTTGGGCATAGGAATTACTCGAACAAGAATCTGGGGTAGCTGGATACACGAACAAGCAAGAAAGAGATCAGAGAAGAGAGCCAGAGGTGGGAGAGAAAGCCGCCGCCATATACCGTGATCCCAACGGATGACTGAACGATCCTTTCCTCCCAAAGTGCTGTTCTAATCTAGAGCTTACTCATGTGAGCTCGATGAACAGTTAAACTACAAGAAAATTTCAAAATTTCAAAAAATCTCAATAAAAATTTATGTGAAACAAAAGTTTTAATAGTGTTGGGGATATAACTATTAGGCATGACCCGGCCAAGAGGGGCCGAGTCACACCTATGACGAAGCCCACTGAAGACACTTGAAGATGGCGGTTTAGAGATAAATCGTCATGTATGTATAACTTGTATTGTAAGACAGGAATAGAGAGAGACCGAGCCGGACACTATTTATGAACCGGCCGGGGCTCTGTGAGCCGCTGGGCGTCAACCTCTGTATATAAAAGGATGACCCGGCGGCGGTTCAGGGCAAGTAACATCAGACCGAGAACTAGGTCAAGCGAATTCGCTCCCTGGTTATCGAGACATAAGCAATCCCACCCAAAACTGGATCGTAGGCTTTTACCTTCACCGCAAGGGGCCGAACCAGTATAAACCTCGTGTCCTTTGTCCCGTTTAACCCTTTAAGCTTCCTAGTTGCGATGGCTCCACGACTAAGTCCTTACGCTAGGACATCTGACGTGACAATTCCACGACAGTTGGCGTCCACCGTGGGGCCAGCGCATGGTGGATTTGAGTTCTTGAAGGGCAGCTTCGAAGGGCTCAAGGGATACGCTGTGGGCCGGATGACCAAGAGTCGTCGCAGCAACCTCTACATTGATGACGCAGGCTGGGGCCCCGACGCCGGCTCAATTGAGTACGGGTACCGGGTCCCCTTCGGCGTGTTGGGGAACGTTGCATAAAATAATAAAAATTCTACGTTCACCAAGATCAATCTATGAGTTCATCTAGCAACGAGAGAGAGGAGTGCATCTACATACCCTTGTAGATCGCGAGCGGAAGCGTTCAAGAGAACGGGGTTGAGGGAGTCGTACTCGTCGTGATCCAAATCACCGGAGATCCTAGCGCCGAACGAACAGCACCTCCGCGTTCAACACACGTACGGTCAGCATGACGTCTCCTCCTTCTTGATCCAGCAAGGGGGAAGGAGAGGTTGATGAAGATCCAACATCATGACGGCGTGGTGGTGGATGCAGCAGGGATCCGGCAGGGCTTCGCCAAGCGACTACGGGAGGAAGAGGTGTAGCAAGGGGGGAAGGGAGGCGCCAGGTGTCAGGGCGCGGCTGCCCTCCCACCCCCCACTTTATATAGGGACCCCAGGGAGGGCGCCGACCCTAGGAGATGGGATCTCCTAGTGGGGCGGCGGCCAAGGGGGGAACTTGCCCCCCAAGGCAAGTGGAGGCGCCCCCTCCCCTACGGTTCCCAACCCTAGGCGCAGAGGGGGGGCCAGGGGGCGCACCAGCGCACTAGGGGCTGGTTCCCCTCCCACTTCAGCCCATGGGGCCCTCCGGGATAGGTGGCCCCACCCGATGGACCCCCGGGACCCTTCTGGTGGTCCCGGTACAATACCGGTGAACCCCGAAACTTTCCCGATGGCCGAAACTCGACTTCCCATATATAATTCTTTACCTCCGGACCATTCCGGAACTCCTCGTGACGTCCGGGATCTCATCCGGGACTTTGAACAACTTTCGGTTTGCTGCATACTAATATATCTACAACCCTAGCGTCACCGAACCTTAAGTGTGTAGACCCTACGGGTTCGGGAGACATGTAGACATGACCGAGACGGCTCTCCGGTCAATAACCAACAGCAGGATCTGGATACCCATGTTGGCTCCCACATGCTCCTCGATGATCTCATCGAATGAACCACGATGTCGAGGATTTAAGCAACCCCGTATACAATTCCCTTTGTCAATTGGTACGTTACTTGCCCGAGATTCGATCGTCGGTATCCCAATACCTCGTTCAATCTCGTTACCGGCAAGTCACTTTACTCGTACCGTAATGCATGATCCCGTGACCAGACACTTGGTCACTTTGAGCTCATTATGATGATGCATTACCGAGTGGGCCCAGAGATACCTCTCCGTCATACGGAGTGACAAATCCCAGTCTCGATCCGTGTCAACCCAACAAACACTTTCGGAGATACCTGTAGTGCACCTTTATAGCCACCCAGTTATGTTGTGACGTTTGGTACACCCAAAGCACTCCTACGGTATCCGGGAGTTACACGATCTCATGGTCTAAGGAAAAGATACTTGACATTGGAAAAGCTCTAGCAAACGAGCTACACGATCTTGTGCTATGCTTAGGATTGGGTCTTGTCCATCACATCATTCTCCTAATGATGTGATCCCGTTATCAATGACATCCAATGTCCATAGTAAGGAAACCATGACTATCTGTTGATCAACGAGCTAGTCAACTAGAGGCTCACTAGGGACATGTTGTGGTCTATGTATTCACACGTGTATTACGATTTCTGGATAATACAATTATAGCATGAATAAAAGACAATTATCATGAACAAGGAAATATAATAATAATCCTTTTATTATTGCCTCTAGGGCATATTTACAACAGTCTCCCACTTGCACTAGAGTCAATATTCTAGTTACATTGTGATGAATCGAACACCCATAGAGTCTGGTGTTGATCATGTTTTGCTCGCGGAAGAGGTTTAGTCAATGGATCTGCGACATTCAGATCCGTATGTACTTTGCAAATATCTATGTCTCCATCTTGAACATTTTCACGGATGGAGTTGAAACGACGCTTGATGTGCACGGTCTTCTTGTGAAACCTGGGCTCCTTGGCAAGGGCAATAGCTCCAGTGTTGTCACAGAAGAGAGTGATTGTCCCCGACGCATTGGGTATGACTCCTAGGTCGGTGATGAACTCCTTCATCCATATATCTTCATGTGCTGCCTCCGAGGCTGCCATGTACTCCGCTTCACATGTAGATCCCGCCACGACGCTCTGCTTGCAACTACACCAGCTTATTGCTCCACGATTCAACATATACACGTATCCGGTTTGTGACTTAGAGTCATCCAGATTTGTGTCGAAGCTAGCATCGACGTAACCCTTTACGACGAGCTCTTCGTCACCTCCATAAACGAGAAACATGTCCTTTGTCCTTTTCAGGTACTTCTGGATATTCTTGACCGCTGTCCAGTGTTCCTTGCCGGGATTACTTTGGTACCTTCCTACCAAACTTACGGCAAGGTTTACATCAGGTCTGGTACACAGCATGGCATACATAATAGATCCTATGGCTGAGGCATAGGGGATGACATTCATCTCTTCTTTATCTTTTGCCGTGGTCGGGCATTGAGCCGAGCTCAATCTCACACCTTGCAATACAGGCAAGAACCCTTTCTTGGACTGATCCATTTTGAACTTCTTCAATATCTTATCAAGGTATGTGCTTTGTGAAAGACCTATGAGGCGTCTCGATCTATCCCTATAGATCTTGATGCCTAATATGTAAGCAGCTTCTCCAAGGTCCTTCATTGAAAAACACTTATTCAAGTAGGCCTTAATGCTGTCCAAAAGTTCTATATCATTTCCCATCAAAAGTATGTCATCTACATATAATATGAGAAATGCTACAGAGCTCCCACTCACTTTCTTGTAAACGCAGGCTTCTCCATAAGTCTGCATAAACCCAAACGCTTTGATCATCTCATCAAAGCAAATGTTCCAACTCCGAGATGCTTGCACCAGCCCATAAATGGATCGCTGGAGCTTGCATACCTTGTTAGCATTCTTAGGTTCGACAAAACCCTCCGGCTGCATCATATACAGTTCTTCCTTAAGATAGCCGTTAAGGAATGCCGTTTTGACGTCCATCTGCCATATCTCATAAGCATAGTATGCAGCAATTGCTAACATGATTCGGACGGACTTCAGCTTCGCTACAGGAGAGAAAGTCTCATCGTAGTCAACCCCTTGAACTTGCCAATAACCCTTAGCGACAAGTCGAGCTTTATAGATGGTAACATTACCATCCGCGTCCGTCTTCTTCTTAAAGATCCATTTGTTTTCTATCGCTCGCCGATCATCGGGCAAGTCTGTCAAAGTCCACACTTTGTTTTCATACATGGTTTCTATCTCGGATTGCATGGCTTCAAGCCATTTGTTGGAATCTGGGCCCGCCATCACTTCTTTATAGTTCGACGGTTCACCGTTGTCTAACAACATGATTTCCAGGATAGGGTTGCCATACCACTCTGGTGTGGAACGTGTCCTTGTGGACCTACGAAGTTCAGTAGCAACTTGATCCGAAGTACCTTGATCATCATCATTAATTTCCTCTCCAGTCGGTGTAGGCACCACAGGAACATTTTCCTGAGTCGCACTACTTTCCGGTTCAAGAGGTAGTACTTCATCGAGTTCTACTTTCCTCCCACTTACTCCTTTTGAGAGAAACTCTTTTTCCAGAAAGGATCCGTTCTTGGCAACAAAGATCTTGCCTTCGGATCTAAGGTAGTATACCCAATGGTTTCCTTAGGGACTTGGGTTCGAGCTTTTCAGGTTGAAGTTTCTTGACATAAGCATCGCATCCCCAAACTTTTAGAAACGACAACTTAGGTTTCTTCCCAAACCATAATTCATACGGTGTCGTCTCAACGGATTTAGACGGAGCCCTATTTAAAGTGAATGTAGCTGTCTCTAGAGCGTATCCCCAAAATGATAGCGGTAAATCGGTAAGAGACATCATAGATCGCACCATATCCAATAGAGTGCGATTACGACGTTCGGACACACCGTTACGCTGAGGTGTTCCAGGCAGTGTGAGTTGTGAAACGATTCCACATTTCCTTAAGTGTGTACCAAATTCGTGACTTAAATATTCTCCTCCACGATCTGATCGTAAGAATTTTATCTTTTGGTCACGTTGATTCTCTACCTCATTCTGAGATTCATTAGACTTTTCAAAGGTCTCAGACTTGTGTTTCATCAAGTAGACATACCCATATCTACTCAAGTCATCAGTGAGAGTGAGAACATAACGATATCCTCCACGAGCCTCAACGCTCATTGGACCGCACACATCGGTATGTATGATTTCCCAAGTTGGTTGCTCGCTCCATTGTTCCGGAGAACGGAGTCTTGGTCATTTTGCCCGTAAGGCATAGTTCGCATGTGTCAAATGATTCATAATCAAGAGACTCTAAAAGTCCATCAGCATGGAGCTTCTTCATGCGCTTGACACCAATGTGACCAAGGCGGCAGTGCCACAAGTATGTGGGACTATCATTATCAACTTTACATATTTTGGTATTCACACTATGAATATGTGTAATATTACGTTTGAGATTCATTAAGAATAAACCATTGACCATCGGGGCATGACCATAAAACATATCTCTCATATAAATAGAACAACCATTATTCTCGGATTTAAATGAGTAGCCATCTCGCATTAAACAAGATCCAGATACAATGTTCATGCTCAAACTTGGCACTAAATAACAATTATTGAGGTTTAAAACTAACCCCGTGGGTAAATGTAGAGGTAGCGTGCCGACGGCGATCACATCGACCTTGGAACTATTCCCGACGCGCATCGTCACCTCGTCCTTCGCCAGTCTCTGCTTATTCCGCAGCTTCTGCTGTGAGTTACAAATATGAGCAACAGCACCGGTATCAAATACCCAGGAGTTACTACGAATACTGGTAAGGTACACATCAATTACATGTATATGACATATACCTTTAGTGTTGCCGGCCTTCTTGTACGCTAAGTATTTGGGGCAGTTCCGCTTCCAGTGACCCTTCCCTTTGCAATAAAAGCACTCAGTCTCAGGCTGGGTCCATTCCTTGACTTCTTCCCGGCAACTGGCTTACCGGGCGCGGCAACATCTTTGCCGTCCTTCTTGAAGTTCTTGTTACCCTTACCCTTCTTGAACTTGGTGGTTTTATTGACCATCAACACTTGATGTTCTTTCTTGATTTCTACCTCTGTCGACTTCAGCATTGAAAATACTTCAGGAATAGTTTTCACCATCCCCTGCATATTGTAGTTCATCATAAAGCTCTTGTAGCTCGGTGGGAGCGATTGAAGGATTATGTCAATGACCACCTCGTCCGGGAGGTTAATGTCCAGCTGGGACAGGCGGTTGTGCAACCCAGACATTTTGAGTATGTGCTCACTGACAGAACTATTTTCCTCCATCTTACAACTATAGAACTTGTCGGAGACTTCATATCTCTCGAACATCTCATATGCTCCGTGTTGCTCAAAACGCTTTTGGAGCCCCGGTTCTAAGCTGTAAAGCATGCCGCACTGAACGAGGGAGTAATCATCAGCACGTGACTGCCAAGCGTTCATAACGTCTTGGTTCTCTGGGATGGGTGCTTCACCTAGCGGTCCTTCTAGGACATATGCTTTCTTGGCAGCTATGAGGATGATCCTCAGGTTCCGGACCCAGTCCGTATAGTTGCCGCCATCATCTTTCAGCTTGGTTTTCTCTAGGAACGCGTTGAAGTTCATGTTGACATGAGCGTTGGCCATTTGATATACAAGACATATTTGCAAAGATTTTAGACTAAGTTCATGATAATTAAGTTTATCTAATCAAATTATTTAATGAACTCCCACTCAGATTTGACATCCCTCTAGTCATCTAAGTGTTACATGATCCGAGTCGACTAGGCCGTGTCCGATCATCACGTGAGACGGACTAGTCATCATCGGTGAACATCTCCATGTTGATCGTATCTTCCATACGACTCATGTTCGACCTTTCGGTCTCTGTGTTTCGAGGCCATGTCTGTACATGCTAGGCTCGTCAAGTTAACCTAAGTGTTTTTGCATGTGTAAAACGGTCTTACACCTGTTGTATGTGAACGTAGGAATCTATCACACCCGATCATCATGTGGTGCTTCGAAACGACGAACTTTAGCAACGGCGCAGAGTTAGGGGGAACACTTTCTTGAAATTATTATAAGGGATCATCTTATTTACTACCGTCGTTCTAAGTAAACAAGATGCATAAACATAATAAACATCACATGCAATTATATAGTAGTGACATGATATGGCCAATATCATATAGCTCCTTTGATCTCCATCTTCGGGGCTCCATGATCATCTTCGTCACCGGCATGACACCATGATCTCCATCATCATGATCTCCATCATCGTGTCTCCATGAAGTTGCTCGCCAACTATTACTTCTACTACTATGGCTAACAGTTTAGCAATAAAGTAAAGTAATTACATGGCGTTGAATCATTGACACGCAGGTCATACGATAATTAAGACAACTCCTATGGCTCCTGCCGGTTGTCATACTCATCGACATGCAAGTCGTGATTCCTATTACAAGAACATGATCTCATACATCACAATATATCATTCATCATTCATCACAACTTTTGGCCATATCACATCAGAAAGCAATTGCTGCAAAAACAAGTTAGACGTCCTCTAATTGTTGTTGCATCTTTTACGTGGCTGCAAAAGGGTTCTAGCAAGAACGTTTTCTTACCTACGAATAACCACAACGTGATTTGTCAACTTCTATTTACCTTCATAAGGACCCTTTTCATCGAATTTGCTCCAACTAAAGTGGGAGAGACAGACACCCGCTAGCCACCTTATGCAACTAGTGCATGTCAGTCGGTGGAACCTGTCTCACGTAAGCGTACGTGTAAGGTCGGTCCAGGCCGCTTCATCCCACAATACCGCTGAAGCAAAATAAGACTAGTAGTGGCAAGAAAGTTGACAACATCTACGCCCACAACAGATTTGTGTTCTACTCGTGCAATAGAGAACTACGCATAGACCTAGCTCATGATGCCACTGTTGGGGAACGTTGCATAAAATAAAAAAATTCCTACGTTCACCAAGATCAATCTATGAGTTCATCTAGCAACGAGATAGAGGAGTGCATCTACATACCCTTGTAGATCATGAGCGGAAGCGTTCAAGAGAACGGGGTTGAGGGAGTCGTACTCGTCGTGATCCAAATCACTGGAGATCCTAGCGCCGAACGGACGACACCTCCGCGTTCAACACATGTACGGTCAGTGTGACGTCTCCTCCT
The DNA here is from genome assembly GCF_018294505.1 of Triticum aestivum. Lineage (NCBI taxonomy): Eukaryota > Viridiplantae > Streptophyta > Magnoliopsida > Poales > Poaceae > Triticum > Triticum aestivum. Next base: position 512,845,180 of record NC_057813.1, read on the forward strand.
TCTTGATCCAGCAAGGGGGAAGGAGAGGTTGATGAAGATCCAGCAGCACGACGGCGTGGTGGTGGATGCAGAAGGGATCCGGCAGGGCTTTGCCAAGCGACTACGGGAGGAAGAGGTGTAGCAAGGGGGGAAGGGAGGCGTCAGGTGTCAGGGTGCGGCTGCCCTCCCACCCCCCTCTTTATATAGGGACCCCAGGGGGGGCGTCGGCCCTAGGAGATGGGATCTCCTAGGGGGGGGCGGCCAAGGGGGGAACTTGCCCCCCAAGGCAAGTGGAGGCGCCCCCTCCCCTAGGGTTCCCAACCCTAGGCGTAGAGGGGGCCCCAGGGGGGCACACCAGCCCACTAGGGGCTAGTTCCCCTCCCACTTCAGCCCATGGGGCCCTCCGGGATAGGTGGCCCCACCCGGTGGACCCCCGGGACCCTTCCGGTGGTCCCGGTACAATACCGGTGAACCCCGAAACTTTCCCGATGGCTGAAACTCGACTTCCCATATATAATTCTTTACCTCCGGACCATTTCGGAACTCCTCGTGACATCCGGGATCTCATCCGAGACTCCGAACAACTTTCGGTTTGCTGCATACTAATATATTTACAACCCTAGCGTCACCGAACCTTAAGTGTGTAGACCCTACGGGTTCGGGAGACATGTAGACATGACCGAGACGGCTCTCCGGTCAATAACCAACAGCGGGATCTGGATACCCATGTTGGCTCCCACATGCTCCTCGATGATCTCATCGGATGAACCACGATGTCGAGGATTTAAGCAACCCCGTATACAATTCCCTTTGTCAATCGGTACGTTACTTGCCCGAGATTCGATCGTCGGTATCCCAATACGTTGTTCAATCTCGTTACCGGCAAGTCACTTTACTCGTACCGTAATGCATGATCCCGTGACCAGACACTTGGTCACTTTGAGCTCATTATGATGATGCATTACCGAGTGGGCCCAGAGATACCTCTCCATCATACGGAGTGACAAATCCCAGTCTCGATCCGTGTCAACCCAACAGACACTTTCGGAGATACCTGTAGTGCACCTTTATAGCCACCCAGTTACGTTGTGACGTTTGTTACACCCAAAGCACTCCTACGGTATCCGGGAGTTACACGATCTCATGGTCTAAGGAAAAGATACTTGACATTGGAAAAGCTCTAGCAAACGAACTACACGATCTTGTGCTATGCTTAGGATTGGGTCTTGTCCATCACATCATTCTCCTAATGATGTGATCCCATTATCAATGACATCCAATGTCCATAGTCAGGAAACCATGACTATCTGTTGACCAACGAGCTAGTCAACTAGAGGCTCACTAGGGACATGTTGTGGTCTATGTATTCACACGTGTATTACGATTTCCGGATAATACAATTATAGCATGAATAAAAGACAATTATCATGAACAAGGAAATATAATAATAATCCTTTTATTATTGCCTCTAGGGCATATTTCCAACACGGCGGAATCCACGTCTTCATCGGCAAGATCGGCGAGCCGGGTCCTGAGCCGGACATCTGCGCCGACATCATCAAGACGGCTCAGCGTGCGATGCATCCATGGAGGGGAATTTTCTGAAGGATCTGTTTCAGGCGGTGAGACGACCATCTACTCTGATGGTGAGTCGTCCAAAGGTGAGACGGATTCGTTATATCAACTGCAAGACAGCGGGCTTGGGGGCTGTTCCGATTGCAACAGCATTCCGGACCCCTTTGAGCCGCCGAGCAGAGTCGGAATCTTCATGGCAGGTACCCAACCTGCGTTAAATTCATCAACTGCGGCAGCAATGACTTCTGGGTCAGCAGCGGTGACAGGTGCCGGGGCAGGAGGCCCTGCACGCTCGTCGGCTCAGGTGTTGATGGATCTCATGGACAAGTTGACGACCTTGTTAACCGCCGTGGTCAACCCGGCGGATTAGGCTCAACATGATGTAGAAGTGGCACAGTTGAAGCTTGACATAGCACAACCTAAAGAAGACCTGGCGGCGGAAGACGTCAGGATGACCGTAGAGCGGGCGGCTTTGGATGCTCGAGCTCAGCAGATTCAGTCGCAGGCTTTTCAGCTCACGATGGACCAGAACACATCAAATGAGGTTATGAGGAGAAGGTACCAGAAGACTCAATCTCGTCTGCCTCCGGTTTATGATCCTAGGAACCTTTTCGACATACCCGGAGCAGGCCCTAGTAACCCGTCAGAGGTAAACCGGGTTGCAGCACCCGAGACCGACATGCCGGTTCAGCCACGAGTTATGGGCCCCCACGTCTGAATATTGCCCTGCCTCCTTATGTGCCGACACCACCGGGTCATTATTCTAACCCGTTGGAGAACATGATCGCGGTGGCAGCACGGCTGGCGGCTCTCCCAGCAGATGGTGACTCACCGACGGCGGTTGAAACACGAAGGGCCAGAGATCTTCTTCAGACAGCTTTAGCACAACAGGAGGCATACTCTTACAGTCGAGACATGATTCATTCAACCCCACGTCCGAGCCGGAGCAAGAGTTATAGCAGGCACCTAGACTCGCCGGCCGTTTCAAGCAATGCCCAGCGCCGCGATCAGCCGCGCGGGTACGACCCGACTCAGGGTGTGGCTCCTAATGTGCGTAATCAGGACAGAGTGCGTCAGCAAATTGAGCAGGCGGCTCAGCAGGCAGCTCAGCTGGCGGCTCAGCAGGCAGCTCAGCTGGCGGCTCAACAGGCGGCAGAAATAGCAGCTCAGTAGGCGGCTTATCAGCCCCTGTCGGTTTATCCGACAGCATCAGTTGAGGCAGGTTTGGTCACCAGGACTGGGGGCGTACCTTGTTTGGTGCCGGCTCTGCGTAACGAGCATTTTCCCAAGGATTTCAAGGGGCCTCATAAGGTGCCTAATTATATGGCTGATCTACAGCCTGGGGCGTGGATTGAAAGTTATGAGATGGCCATGGAGCTACTGGAAGTTAGTAATGCTACAATGGCTAAGTACTTCACCATGATGCTAGATGGGACGGCTCGTAATTGGTTGAAAGTGTTGCCGCCTAATTCCATTGGTTCGTGGGCAGAGTTAAAGGAGCGGTTTATCCATAACTTTAAAGATACATGCAAGCATCCCATGTCGATTGTGGATTGAACTAGTTGCAAGCAGCAGCAGGGTGAGTCCATGACCCATTGGGTGCGTCGGGTCAAGGAAATAATACATTCATTTGATAAGATGGATGCCGGCTATGCGGTATTAATGTTAGAGCAAAATTGTCGTTTTGAGCCCCTGAAGATGAAGCTGGGGCGGCTCAAGCATGACTGCACTGACATGGGCCAGCTGATGGCGGCTCTTGTCAAATATGTTGACTCTAATAGTACCAAGGATCCCGAGTCTGATGATGAGAAGGCAGGGAAGGGAAAGAAGCGCAACAACGCTAAGGGTCCTCAGCAAAACCTGACAAATCAAGGAGGTAATAATAAATGTAAGGCTGATGGTAGCTCGGAGTTTGTGGCTAACACCAATGCACAGGGCAACAATCAGCGGCGTCAGGGGAGGACACCTCCTCGATCCGGCGGGTCAGGTCCTACTCTCGAGCGGTTGTTAAATGAACCCTGCCCGAAGCATGACACTCAAGAGAAGCCAGCTACTCACTTATGGAAGGATTCTAACGTGTTTGATGGTAATCATGGGCCGGGCGGCGGTTCAGGAGGCGGCGGCTTTCATGGTCCGAACAATGGAAGTGGCGGGTCTGGTTCCGGCTTTCAGGGCCACCAGAGTAATCAAGGCAGTTTCAATCAAGGTAGTCAAGGCGGCTACAATCAACAATCTGGCCAGGGGGTCAGCAGCAGCAGCAATCTGGATATCAGAGTCATCCAAAGCAATTGAACAGTGAGCAGTATCATGTTTTCACCACAAGTTTATGTAAACGGGACCAGAAGCTTCACAAGAGGGCAGTGAACGCCGTTGAGCCGGCAGTTCCTCGGTACTTCCGATGGTCTAAGCAACCCATTACGTGGAGTCGAGAGGATCACCCGCCCCGGGTTGACAACCCGGGTCACTTGGCTTTGGTGGTAGCACCTCAAGTTGGGGGGTACAAGTTCACTAAGGTACTCATGTATGGAGGCAGCAGCATCAATATCCTCTATTATGAGACCTTTCACCGTATGGGGTTAACTGATAAGAATCTTAAGCAGTCCAATACTGTTTTCCATGGCGTAGTTCCTGGTAAGTCGGCATATCCAGTGGGCAAAATTGAGCTGGAGGTAGCTTTTGGAGATGAGTATGATTCTAGGGCTGAGAAGTTAACTTTTGAGGTGGTCAAGATCAGGAGCCCATATCATGCTCTATTTGGGCGACCGACTTATGCCAAATTCATGGCATGGCCTTGTTATGTTTATCTGCAGCTGAAGATGCCGGGTCATAAAGGGACCATCACGATTCATGGCAGTTGAAAGGTGGCTTTGGAGTGCAAGGAAGGCGACGCGGCTTATGCTGAGTCGGTCTGTGCTGCAGAAGAGTTAAAGTTTTATAAAGACAATGTTGACCCGGCCGACATGACGTCCTTGAAGAAGCCCACCACGGAGCGTGAGTCGGAGATGAAGTTTAAATCGGCTGAGGACACTAAGATGGTTGACTTCGTTCCTGGCGATTCATCTAAATAGTTCAGTATCAGTGCCAATCTGGATCCCAAATAGGAAAGCGCGCTCATCGAGTTCATCCATGAGAATCGGGACATCTTTGCATGGAAGCCTTCTGACATGCCGGGTGTACCGAAAGAACTCGCTGAGCACACTCTCAATATTGATCCGAAGTTTAAGCCGGTCAAGCAGTTTCTTCGGCGGTTTAATGAGGAGAGACGCAAGGCCATTGGTGAGGAGGTGGCCCGGCTCTTGGCAGCCGGGTTCATTATTGAGGTATTTCACCCTGAGTGGTTGGCTAACCCGGTGCTAGTGCTCAAGAAGAACGACACTTGGCATATGTGTGTGGATTACACGGACTTAAACAAGGCTTGTCCGGCTGATCCCTTTGCTCTCCCTCGCATTGATCAAATCATTGATGCTACGGCGGGATGTGAGCGTTTGAGTTTTTTGGATGCTTATTCTGGATATCATCAGATCAAGATGGCAGTTAAGGACCAAGAGAAGACGGCGTTCATTACTCCCTTTGGAGCCTTTTGCTACGTCTCTATGCCTTTTGGGATCAAGAGTGCCCAGGCGACTTATCAGCGTTGTGTGCAGAACTGCCTTCATACTCAGATTGGGTGCAATGTACATGCTTATGTGGATGATATTGTGGTGAAGTCCAGAGAGAAGGAAACCCTGATAGATGATCTAAGGGAGACCTTTGATAATCTCCGGGTCTACAATATGATGCTTAACCTGGCGAAGTGTGTTTTCGGGGTGCTGGCAGGCAAGCTCTTGGGATTTCTGGTTTCTAACAGGGGCATTGAGGCTAACCCGGAGAAGATCAAGGCTATCACTTCTTTGGCAAAACCCAAGTGTATCAATGACGTTCAGCGTTTGGCGGGTCGTATTGCTGCTTTAAGCCGGTTCATAAGCCGGATAGGTGAGAAGGCCATACCGTTGTATCAGATGTTGAAAAAGACAGATGACTTTGTCTGGAGTGATGCTGCTAACGCTGCCTTTGAGGATTTGAAGCGACAGTTGGCTGAGCCGTCGGTTCTTGCCGCTCCCATTGATTAAGAGCCCTTATTGTTATACGTGGGGGATAACGCACGTGCTGTCAGTGTGGCCATTGTGGTGGAACGCAAGGATACTGGTAAGGAATATCCGGTTCAACGGCCGGTTTACTACATCAGGGAGGTGCTTATTGAGTCCAAACAGAGGTATCCACATTGGCAGAAGCTTGTTTATGAGGTGTTCATGGCAAGCCGGAGGCTTAATCAGTATTTCCTGGGTCATCCCATCACTGTGGTCAGTTCTGCTCCTTTAGGGGATATCATCCAGAACAGAGAGGCTACGGGATGAGCCACCAAGTGGGCTATTGAGCTTGCGCCTCACTGTTTAAAGTATGTACCACGTACTGCTATCAAGTCTCAAGCACTGGTGGATTTCATCAATGATTGGGCAGAGTTGCAGGCGCCTGAAGAGTAGCCGGACAACACATACTTGACTATTCACTTTGATGGATCCAGGCAATTGGAAGGTTCGGGGGCTGGAGCTGTTTTGGCTTCCCCTCGAGGTGACAAATTTTGTTATGTGCTAAGGTTGATATTTCCCTGTACTAACAATGCAGCTGAGTATGAGGCCTTGCTCCATGGTCTTCGGATGGCTAAGGAGATGAGCTTAAGCCGGGTAAGGTGCTTCAGCGACTCAGATTTGGTAGCTCAACAAGGCTCAGGCAAGTGGGATTCCAAAGATCCTCTCATGGCGGCTTACCACCTTGAGGTTAATGCTGTTGCTGGACACTTCAAAGGTTATCAAGTGGAGCACATTGATCGCAGAAAGAATGAGGCGGCTGATGCTTTAAGCCAGCTTGGATCTCAGCGTAAACCGGTACCCCCGAACACTTTCTTGGACGTGTTGCATAATCCTTCTGTTAAGTTGCCCACAGAGGAAGACTTGGCTGTACCTGACCCGGAAGCACAGTTGGTGGCGGCTCTTCATGTTATCCCAGATTGGATAGTGTCATATTTGGCTTACATGACCCGGGGCGAATTGCCTGAGGATGAAACCTTGGCTAGACAGATAACCCGGCGGTCTAAGTCAATGACGATTGCCAATGGCGAGTTACATCATTTTTGTGTCACTAGGGCGTTTCAACGTTGTGTGTCTCCCGGGGAAGGTTAAGAGATTCTTCGTGAGATTCATGAAGGAGATTGTGCTCATCATGCCGGTTCAAAGTCCCTTGTGGCCAAAGCTTTCTGTCATGGATTTTATTGGTTGATGGCTCACGCTGATGCAGAAGATCTGGTTAGTAAATGTGATGGATGTAAGAAATTTTCACGGCGAGCTTACGTGCCGGCTCAAGAATTGAGGATGATACCAATTACTTGGCCGTTTGTTGTGTGGGGGCTTGACGTGGTCGGGCCTTTCAAAAGATCTAGGGATAAAAAGACCCATCTATTGGTGGCAGTGGATAAATTCACAAAGTGGGTGGAAGCAGAGCCGGTCAGTAAGTGTGACGCGGCGACGGCGGTTCAATTCATGAAAAAGGTGATTTTCTTTTTTGGCTTCCCCCATATTATTATAACTGATAATGGCACTAACTTTTCCAAGGGGGCTATGGAGGAGTTCTGTCAACGTGAGCATATCCAGCTTGATGTCTCGTCAGTAGCTCACCCCCAATCCAATGGTTAAGCAGAAAGAGCCAATCAGGAGATTTTGAAGGGTATCAAGCCCCGGCTTCTAGTTTCTTTGCAACGAACGCCGGGTTGTTGGGTGGAGGAGTTACCATTAGTGTTATGGAGCATTAATACTACCCCCAACAGATCTACGGGTTATACCCCTTTCTTCATGGTTTATGGAGAAGAGGCGGTTCTTCCTAGCGACATTCGTCATGACTCGCCCTGAGTGGCGTCTTACGTGGAAGCTGATAATGAGTAAGCACCTCGAGAGGCACTTGACCTGTTGGATGAGAAGCGTGACTTGGAGCAGCCCGCTCGGTGATTTACCAACAAGACCTGCGACATTATCACAACCGCCGGGTTAAATCCAGAACCTTTCTAGAAGGCGACTTGGTGCTCCGGCTTATCCAGGATTAAACTGATGCACACAAGTTATCCCCGCCTTGGGAAGGGCCCTTTGTGGTCAGCAAGAATTTGAACAACGGGTCATACTACCTTATCGATGTTCTAGAGCACAAAGACTCACGTAAGTCGGAGGAGGAGACCCGCCGGCCATGGAATATAGCTCATCTTCGGCCTTACTACACTTGATCCACTGGCTCTCATGATGTACATATCTTGACGATGTATATATTATAAATAATAAAGCAGGACCTCTATCCTTTTCATCCTCAAAGATCATATGTCTTCATCATCATAACTTCAAATGATCAAGTGGGGGCTGATCGTATTCGAATCTAGCTTCACCCTCTTGGTCCGACTCTGATCGTATTCGAATCAGAGTCGTTAAATATTCTCAAGGTCATTTGGGGGCTTCCTGTTCAAACATAGGTCGTATTCGAACCAAAGAGAACATAGCTGTCGGTACCCTCTTGATCGGTGCAATGCCAAAACCCACTTGGGGGCTTCTTGATCGTATTCAAATAATAGCTTAACCCCTCTTGGGTCCGACTCTGATCATATTCGAATCAGGGTCGTTAAAAACTTCTCAAGGTCATTTGGGGGCTTCCTGTTCAAACATAGGTCGTATTCAAACCAAAGAGAACATAACTGTCGGTACCCTCTTGATCGACGCAATGCCAAAGCCACTGGGGGCTACATGGTCGTATTCGAACCCTATCTTAACCCCTTTGGGACGGTTTACTGATCGTATTCGAATCAAAAGCCTTGATTTGTCTTTCTATTCTTTTTTGCTTATGTCTTTTTGAAAGCACCTTTTGAGTTTGTCTTGAGACCTTTTCTGGGTTCATGTTTTAAGTCATATGAGGTTTCTGTTTAAGCAGGCTTGAATTTGAACAATAAGTCGCCAGGCATGAGACAAACTCCAATTGAAGTCATGACTTCTAAAGTGGGTCATCACCCTTACTATACAGGTCATCTAAACCGGCAGTAAAAATTTGACATCTCAAGTATGATGTTATCACAGTTATATTGAAAGTTCAGATTCTCATCAGGATTATTTATAACTCATATTTCACATTTATTATTATGTGGGATAATTATGACTCGCCTTGCGGTAAGCCGCCAAGGGTCTCTGTGATCTATCTCTCTGTGCAGGACAGATTACAGGCTCTTATGCACAAGGAAAATAGAAAAGCGTAAGACGGAGTAAATATATGATGGCGACTTAAACAGTGTTAAGGCATGAAAACATGCACGAAGGCACGTCACAACAAAGTCATTTCTACTCCTATTACATGACTCCCCGAGTCAAAATGATTAATATTGTTTTTCAACAAGACTACAAATATGAGCTGCCCAGCGGATCAATTCTCTTGATGGCTTGAAGCTTCCGGATCAGCCCTTTCCACTTCTTCGTCCTGTTCCCGGTCCTGGAAGGTTGATGACGACCAGTCAATGCCAATCAAAGCTTTAAATTCAGCTTCGTCATCAATTAATCCATCCGGGTCAACTTCAAGGGCAAAGGTATGCTTACGAATTGGTGGAATCAGACTTGTCAGAGTATACAGTGGCGTTGGGATCCTCTAGTTCTCTGCATCATAACCCGCCTGATACTTCGTGAGATCCGCCTCTTTAGCAATCAGAGTGGCCACAGGGCGTATTTCCTTCACACAAGCAGCAAAATCTTCCTGTTCAAAAGGCGTACCATCTTCTTTAAGGCTTGGATACCCAATGGAGATATCGTCCGGGTCTAGTTCCGGAAGCCAAGATTTGGCCCGGCTTAACGCGGCCACAGCTCCAGCTCTCGCAGACGATCGCCTCAGTTCAGTGAACCGTTGGGGCAGCACAGAAAGCTTCCTTAATACATCAGCCAAAAGTTTGGGGACTTCATTAGACATGGCCACTGTGGCTAAGGCACACTGAGATTTGGTATAGAGTTGCTCCACCAGCGTATAAACCGCCTTAAGATTTATCAACATGTCCTGGTTGAGATTTGAACTCCTGGGGCCTGCATAGCAATGTCAGGTGCGTTAATAACAATTTATATGATCATTGGAAAGTTTCAACTATTTATAAATTGCAGGGCGACTTACCAAAGATTGTTGTCACCATTTGGGTCAAGTGGCGTTTTAAGCCAAATAATTCATTGGTCGCCTTTTCAAGAGTCGCCTCTGCTTTGTCAGCTCGTTGGTTAAGGCATTCATTTCATCAGCCCAAGCTTTTCTCTCCACCTCAAAGTCAGCCTTCATCTTCTCTTGTTCAGATACACTGAATTCAAACTTGGAGTTGGCCCTTTGGGTTTCTGTCTCTTGTGATTGCAGGCATTTCTTCAAGTCAGATATTTCTGATTGAAATTGATTGGTGGCGACCTGCACAAATACTGGGTCAAAATTATGACTATTAGCCTATCATATTCAAGTCCCAAGCACCTTGCAAGCAAGAGTGCTTGGCACTTGGGGGCTAATGTCTACCGTGGAAGTCTATCTATAGTGGCGGTTCATGAGATTGGCGGTTCATGCGAGTAAGTCCCAACCGCTTTGCAAAGCAAAGCACTTGACACTTGGGGGCTAATGTCTACCACGGAAGTCTATTTATAGTGGCGGTTCATGAGATTGGTGGCTCACAAAATTAAAGTCCCAAGCACTTTGCAAGCAAGACTACTTGGCACTTGGGGGCTAATGCATATTGCAGTTCAAACTATGCAGTTAATATATTCTACACAAGCATGTGAAGGACCGCTTCATTCATTTTGATTAAACCAGCCCTTGGGGGCTATGGATTAAGCCGGATTTTTCAGGTTTGACCAAAGGATATCATTTAATATTATATGTTTGTTCTAAAGTCTACAACATATTCATCATAAGAAATAGACTTGGGGGCTGGCATAATAAGGGAGATTCAAGGAAAAGAGGAGATCATACCTCAAATTTATGGTGCATCTGCTTCACCATGTCGATTTCGACATCACGGCTGCTGTGCACTTGACTAAGATAGCCAGATAAAACTTCCCCAACGTTCATGTGAGAGTAATCAGCAATGTCAAATCTGACATTGCGATGTTCCATGAGTTCTTCTTTGGCAGAGCACTTGGCGAGCACAGTAGGCCTTCCCGGCTCAGTATAGCTGGTCTTGGTAATTTCAACGTCAGCATCTTGAGGGTCACTTGTTTTGACGGGACTAGAAACTTTAGGATTTTCAGAGCCATCAAGAGCTTGCTCGGCAGGCGGGTCAGCGGCTGATGTTGGCTGTTCATACGCCAGCTCACGCGGTGGCTCAGTACCAGAGGCTTTAGGTACGACCGTTTGAAGTGCCGGTTCTTTGAGGATTGGCTCGTCCGGCTTGTCCTTCTTGGCCTTCTTTCTAACCTTTCTTTGCTGCTACATAAGATCAAAAGGTCAGTATAAGCATAAAAATTCAAAGTACAAGATAAGTAAGTCATCATTACCCTGGAGCGGTCTTGAAAGCCGGCAAGTTGGATTGAATTGAGTCGCCGGAGGAAGGAGATGTTTCCTGATAATTCGAGTCAGAAGGGTTCAGTGGCTGACGAGTGAGACCCGCCAAAGGATAAGAGGAATCTAAGACGGAGATGAACTCATTCTGACGCTTTCTTGGTGTATTGGGTAGACCGAAGGAGAGTTCCGTGTCTTTGGTGGACCGGGTCTGTCTCCGGCTCTCATGAATCTGTCGCTTCAAAATAAATTGAGGATCTTGATAAGCTAAGGGATGTGAAAATCTTACTTTCCGGGTTACTTGGCGGATTTTTGGGTGCGACAAAGGCTCTGAGTCAGAGGAAATAATATTTACCTCTTCATCCACCCCGTGACTCGTGCCCGTGTCATCCTGATCATAATCAGTATCAATAAGGTGATTAAAAAATGAGCCAAGAGAGTCAAGGGTTACCTCCAACTCAGAATAATCATCCAGCTGAAGTTGCTCAGAAGCACTAGGTTTCTTTCTGCGTCTCTTCACGGCGGCTCTCCTAGCGGCTCTCTTGGCCTTCTTGGCTCTTTTTGCGGCCTCATGATCATATTTTACTTTCCAGAATTTGTCATCAGCCTGTGAAAGTCAGCAAAAGTTTAAGTACAGACAAAACATCAATTTTGGAAATGATTTGTTCAGCTTAGCGACTTACCGCTGGAGCTGGGTTGGCTTGGCAGAAAGGGCTTAAGCCCACCTTGCCGCAGTCTACTAGGCTTTCATTGAGGAGAGACTTGGTCATGTCATTGATGACGTGATCAGGCAAATTATCAGGACTGTGTCGCAGAGGATCATATTTCTTGCCTGACTAATTGCACATTAGACCGGGGCGGCGGCTTAATGGAATGATCCGCCAGGCGAGCCAGACCCGGACCAAGTCAATGCCATTTAACCCATTCCCCAAAAGAGCTTTGATTTTGGCCAAGGTGGGGGCGAGCGTTTTGCATTCGGCGGCTGATATCGTGTCAGGAAGTGGATGATTGGAATCAAGACACAAGGAACGAAAACTGGGCAACGGATTCTCATCAGCCGGAGAGGTGTCTTGGCAATAAAACCACGTTTGATTCTAGTCTTTTGGATGGCTTGGCGGATGGGCATAGGGAAAAATCACGTCTCTCCGATGCTAGATTGAGACACCACCAAGTTCCAAGCTTTGTCCGCTGGCACATTCATTTTGGCTGTTCAAGTAGAATAACTTTCTGAATAGTAGTAGGTTGGGTTCTTCTCCAAGGTATACCTCACTGAACACTTGAATTACAAATGTTAGACACAGAATTGGGTCCGATGTCTTAAGGACGGAGGTCAAAGAAGTGAGGACGTACCTAAAGAATTTTGAGCCGGTTGGTGAGAAACCCCGGTTCATATGATCCGTAAAGACAATCACTTCCCCTTCCTTGGGTTGAGGTCTTTCTTCTGTTGGGTCAGGGGCACGGTACGACATAACATCCCTTTTTGGCAGATAGCCGACTTTAACAAAGTCTTCAAAGGTATGTTCGGTGACAATGGACGGGACCTAGTTGCATGAGGTGTTTGTCTTAGGCGGCATCGTGATGGAAGCCTAAGAAAGGATAAAAATTTCCGGTTCAAATTTAAGTCAAATAAAATATTACAGTGCATATTCAAGATGGCGGCTTATAAAGGGGCCTAATGGTATAAGGCTAATTATGTCAGATCATTTAAGCCGACATGAGCATCATAAGCAGTTAAGTTATTTAAGCCGCCATGGGCGGTCAAGATTATCAACTAAGCATTGCCTTTTACGCCGGTGATGAGAATCGCCATGGCTATGTGGATCTAACAAATACTAGTTTTTTGCCTAAGTGTTGCATAAACAAGTTTCACATGCTACAACTATTATTTTGGATCAAACGGCTGTTCAGAAAAGAAAATATTCTAGACCTAAAAACGAAGTACATATGAGTTCATCAGTTCAATGAGTCCTTTTTACAAGAAAAGGGGATCTGCTAGTATTGAAAATGGACGCGAAACAGCTACCGCATGAGTTTCATACTTCTCTTGGATCAAAGGAAGCTACGGTGGAGAAACCACGAAGAACCCATGATGAACAGCGAAGAACAAAGAGGAGCTCGCAACCCTAATACAGATCTAAGGTGCAGAAAGAGAAAGACTTACAGTTGCAGATCTACTGTGGAGGGGCTCCACCGTTCTCTGGATCGACTCAGGTTGATGTAGCGGCCGGGGTCGAGGAAGACAAGGTGCGCTGCTGCGGCGGCGGAGCTTGAGTGGCAGTAGGGTTGCGGGAGTAAGAAGACGCAGGAAGGAGAAGAATGTGGAAATACCTGGTCAGGTCTATTTATAAGGAAAAAGCTGATGAGAAGGCGCGAAAAATGAGGAGACTGAAAAAATAATTGTCCAACTACTGAGATGCCTTGATTCTCGGGATGATCATTAAAGATAAGGATCTGTTGAGGTATATTGGACAAAGCATAACTTGATGACAGATGACGTCATGGTGGGTTACCGTAGATCCAAATGATGACGTCATGGTGGGTTACAAAAATTTCATAAGCAAAGAGCAGAAGATTTTTCTTAAGTGTTGAAGATTGACATGAACCCGTTGAAATCAATCTGGGGCCTAATGTTGGGGATATAACTATTAGGCATGACCTGCCCAGGAGGGGCCAGGTCACACCTATGACAAAGCCCATTGAAGACACTTGAAGATGGCGTTCACTTAAAGGCCCAAGGCCTAGAGGCGACTTAAGGCCTGTAGATATAAACCGCCATGTATGTATAACTTGTATTGTAAGACAGGAATAGAGAGAGACTGAGCCGAACACTGTTTATGAACCGACTGGGGCTCTGTGAGCCGCTGGGCGTCAACCTCTGTATATAAAGGGACGACCCGGCGGCGGTTTAGGGCAAGTAACATCAGATCGAGAACTAGGTCAAGCGAATTCACTCCCTGGTTATCGAGACATAAGCAATCCCACCCAAAACTGGATCATAGGATTTTACCTTCACCGCAAGGGGCCGAACCAGTATAAATGTCAGGACCCCGACTCAATGCCACATCAATCTAGCATGTAACACCTCATATCACTTTGCGGCCTCACGCACGGTATCCCCACGGGTGTCGCCTTACCTTTTCCTGGGACCGTTTGTGCCTTTTGGCACACGTATATGATAGTGTCGCTAGCATCCATATGATAAGGAGTCCGGGCTGACATGGCTAGTCGTAAACCCAAAGTGGCACAAACTTACAGGGACATGCATCCATGACCCAACATCGAACGTGTCGGTCATCAGCAAGTGAATCCAGGCTGTAGCACTGGGCTAGCAGGACTCCGGTGAACCAGACTGTAGCGGGCTAACAGGACTCCAGTATTCATCGTGTGACATTTCCCCGAAGGGACAGACACGGGAACGAAGAAGGACACATGCCGGCCAGCCTAAGTGTTCCGGAGCAGTAGCAAGCTACCATGGCTCAGTGGAAGCACTAGGAGACATTTCCCGGTAAGAGAGGCTACTAAGGATAAACAACTAGATAGTCAGATCCCACACATACCAAGCATTTCAATAACATACACACAATATGCTCGATATGTGCAAATACAACATGGCATCACAACATGACTCTACAACTCAAGTATTTATTCAATAGGCTCCGAGGAGCGAGATATTACAAACATGGGTCTCATGACCCAACATTCAGAGCATACAAGTCAAAGCACAAGCGGAAGCTCAACATGTCTGGGTACAGACATCTACAAATGAAAAAGGCTGAGAAGCCTGACTATCTACTAGATCCTGCCAAGGGCACAAGATCGTAGCTGAGGTAACAAGTTAAACATCGAAGTCCACGCGGAACTACTAGCGAGACTGAAGTCTCTCTGCAAAAACGTAAAATAGGCAAACGTGAGTACAAATGTACCCAACAAGACTTACATCAGAACTAACTACATATGCATCATTATCAACAAAGGGGATGGTGGGGTTTAACTTCAGCAAGCCAGCTTTGACTCGGTGGCTATCCTGAACTACGACTGCAAGTAACTCTTTTGAGGTGGCGCACACGAATCCACATATTCACCATATCAATACACCACTATGGATCCGCTCCGTCTCCCTATGAGAACGCCATCCATAGCACTCACGCTTATCTTGCGTATTTTAGAGTATCCACTTTCACTTGTCTATGAACTGTACAGGCAACCCAGAAGTCCTTTTCCGCAGACACGGCTATTCGAATAGATCATATTAACCCTGCAGGGGTGTACTTCTTCACACACGCTCTCGCCACTTACCGCCATGTACACCTCGTGTATCTCGGCAACCATCAAGCGGAAGCCTGGCGAGGGAGTCGGCCACGACCTGACTAACCACACAAGTCTCTCGTCCAGGTTTATCGCCTATTCGGGTTCCATCCGCAAGGAGATCCGGCCGGGGTGTCCCTCACGGCCCCAAACAATGTGTGCAGGGTTCCCAAGCCCACCTCGATGGGTGGATCTACGCTTGGTACACCGTGCCACGGTGCCTAGTCTGTCCCAAGCCCACCTGTACCGGGTGCCACTTGGTAGACTACTAACACTACCTACAAACACCAGAAACTAGTTGCAACTCCTGGACAGAGATCATGTTGATTAATAAGTCGAGAGGGGTCGAGTTACCGGAACCCAATGTGTGGTAGTAACTGTTCATGGATCACAAACACAGAACTCAGTTCCTGAGGACGGCTGCAATGAGACAACCCACCATGTACTCCTACATGGCCTCTCACCGCTACCTTTACCAAATCGTGTTCACACACTTAGCTCACACATAGTAGGACATGTTTACACACCTCCAATTCATCCCCGATGAATCAGACCTGACACAACTCTAAGCAATAGCAGGCATGACAAACAAGCATGAATGAGTAGGCACATCAGGGCTCAAACAACTCCTACTCATGCTAGTGGGTTTCATCTATTTACTGTGGCAATGACAGGTCATGCAGAGGATAAAGGGGTTCAACTACCGCAGCAAGTAACAGTTGTATCATTGTTGTCCTAATGCAGTAAAATAGAGCAGGAGCGAGAGAGTGGGATTGTATCGGAATGAACAAGGGGGTTTTGCTTGCCTGGCACTTCTGAAGATAGTATAGTTCTTCATCGGTGTCATCGAACTCATCGTCGAACGTCGTCTACCGAGAGGGGGCAATCACCGGTAACAGAGAAGGAAGCACAATCAATGCAATGCGCAATATGATGCATGATCATTACATGGCAAAATGAGTGTGTTGGGCTAATGCAACTAAAACCAAATGGGTTTGAGTCATTTTGAACCAATGGTTCAACCCCAAACTCATCTTATGAATTTAAATAGTGCTTATCATGTTTTGCACTAAACAGCAAGGTTAAGTTGTTTAAACATGCATGAAACCAGTACAGGTGGATAGATTGGATTTTTCTGATCATTTTTCATATATAACTTATTTCATTTAGAGTTACGGTTTAATTTCTATGAATTTTAGAAGTTTAGGCAAATTTCTGGATTTCCTGAATAAGAATAAATACAGAAAATGATTAACTGCGTCAGCATGACGTCGGGGTGACGTCATCAGGTCAAAGACGCCAGCCCAGGTCAAAACCTGACGGCTGGGGCCCACATGTCAGTGTAACAGCTAGCTAATAGAGTTAGTTAGTGTTACGCTAGCACTAACCTAGGTTAATTAGGGCCTGGGCCCACTGGTTAGTGACTAAACTAATTGTCAGGGTTAATTAGCACTAATCTAAATCTAACTAAGGGTTAACAGAGACAGGCCCGCACGTCAGTGACCGTGGGAGGGTCAAACCCCGGGTCAAACCCCAGGTCAAACGGGTCAACCTCGCCGGACTTGGTCCACGGCTCGTCGCCGGCGACGCTAGAGACGGCGGAGGTGCTCGAAATCGCAGCTCAAGCGACCAAACGAGCGGCAGGGAGGCTCTACGAGACGCCCAGGCTCGTGCACATCCATTACGGCCAGCGGCAGCAGCTGGGGTGCACTACAGCGACGGCGGCGATGGCAAGTGCGGCGGCCGGAGCTACGGGTTCGAGCAGGGCGAGGCCACAGTGGACGGGAGGGCTGGCTAAGGGGCTCACCGAGCTCCTGAAGATGCTAGGAGCACGATGTCGTGCTCGGTTTCGAGCCTTAGTGGCTGCAGTTACGGCGGCGACATCGCCGGCGGCGTGGAGTTCTCGGCCAAGACGGGGCTATGGCCTAGAGGTCGAAAGCGACCAGGGGAGCAGGGGGAGGCGACTCAGGGGCTCACCGTGAGTCCGTTTTAAGGGTCAGTGGGCTCGAGGGTGGCCGGAGTTGAGCGGGGCGGCGAGGCCGATCTCCGGCGGCCGAGGAGGAGAAAAGCATCGGGGCGGCGCTTCGGGGCCCTTCCGGTCGCGTGGCTCGGTGAGGAGGTAGGGAACAAGGTGGCGGAGCTCGAGGATAGCTCGGGGCGGCTCAGGGATGGCCGTGGCCGCGGTGGTGCACGTCGGCGGCGGCGGGCGCGTTCGGGTGGTGCGAGGGAGAGAGCCAGAGGAGGGGAGAGGCACGGGAGAGAGTGAGAGGGGCCAGGGGGTGCGTGGCGTCTCCGTGGCGTCGTCTAGGAGCACCGGGAGGAGCCAGGCAGGCAGGGAGGGAGGAGGTGGCCGGCATGAGGTGGCCATGCGCCTCTGTCCTTCTAGCGAGGGAGGAAGACGATAGGGGGGGAAGCGGCGGTGGGCTGGGCCGTGCTGGGCCGGTTGGTGGCGCCAGGTAAGGCCCAGGTACTAACTCTCTCTCTCTCTGTGTTATTTATTTATTGTTTCTGTTTTCTATTATTCTTCAGTCTTTAGGGCTTTATTTAAAATACTGAAATAGATCCAAAAATCATGAAACTAATAATGGCTACTGTTTAGGATATATACCACAGTAAACATTTTAGTTTATGATTATTTGAGCATTTAAAATATTTAATAGCATTTAAATGCCCAAATGCAAAGTACATATGATTTAATTCAGTGACCAAATATGTCATGGAAAAATGTGCAACACCTCTGGTGATGGTTTCAAGCATTTTCCAAAAATGATGAACATTTTTGAAAGCCATTTGGATTCACTGAAAATATTTTTAGGTTGAACCTATTTGAATTCCATTTGGTACTAGGGTTTGGACATCCCCATTTCAAGTTTCTTTCAAAGTTTAAACATGATGCACACATGAAGTTAGCCTAGTGCAAATCCAGAAGCTAGGGATGTGACAACTCGCCCCCACTAAACAAGAATCTCGTCCTGAGATTCAACCGTAGGGTAGGATGAAGGGGGAAACGCAACTAACACAATCTTCACGATCCAAGTTGCACTTCATAGCGGCGTTGATTCGATCACCATCTTTGACTCGATGTCTTCCTTTGAGAACTCCAACTAACATGACAACGAGAGGAGAAGGAGACTCTAGAAGGATCGATCTTCTCGAAGATCGAACAACTTAGGATCAACTCACGGAATGAGGCATAGCAACACCACTCGAGCTGAGACACAAAACACACATCTAGAGGGATGGAGTGGAACAAATGACGAGGGTTCACTAGGTAGACAACAATTCCACACTTGAGGAGATGGTGAATGGTTTCAAGATAGCGATGAAATAATTGCCATGATACCATAACGGGGCACCTTAGGGAAAGGTGGCTCGTAGAAATATCCCCTTAAGTGGCAAAAAGAATTACCTTTGATTCAGAGATCATCGATATTCTTTATACCAGCCTAAGGCAATTCTCGAGCGATCGTTTGGAGGGGGTCGGTAGAATGGCATGCCTGGATTAGAATGGATGATGTGGATTACCTTGTTGAAAACAACACAAGGGATGATTTTAGTAACTGAAGAGAAGCTCAACAGTAGAGAGTGAGTCCACTATTTGAGAAGTTATAGCATAACCGAGGAGCTGAGAGCAAGCCCAGTTAGTGCCAATGATAACACCTAGCGCTTGTGCGTGCTCTCAAGAACTTGAGCATTTCCATATTCATCAGGGTTTTACCAATATCCGTGTCAAGGATCCTGGCAACATAACGTACTACCATGATGAATGCCGGTAGAAGATGCAGATGCAAAGGAAGATAACACCTTCTCAGATTTCACCTTGGCGGGGCCAAGGGGACAAAATCTGGATGATCGACCGAGAGACATTTAGCACTCCGCTTCTAATGTTCTCCTTGATGTACCAGCTTAACCCAATACCAGTCGGTATCTGGAACATCAAGTAAAGGTCTGGCTTCGGGAGAACAAAGGATCCATAAGGAACAACTTATAATAAGTCACTCGAAATCCTCATGGAGAAGATGGTCGATTTGCTCAATCAAGATACTACAATGATAGATCTTCCGGCTAGGTGTGTCGGCCAGAACATCAACCTTGTCGGGACCTACATCATAGATCTTGGAAAGGTTCCAACCATCATATCTGCCTGAGATTCAGATCTGGTTGGTAACATAATATTCCAGACTCATCAAGTCTAGAAAGAAAAATGAAAGTTTGCAACACAAATCGATGAGATGACGTTGCGAGATTCTCAGGAAATGAACTATGATAGTAAGCTCCAAAACATGAGCTGGTTCTGCTACAAACATGTGAACATGTTGTCCCAGACAAACATGATCACATGGTAGTCTTACAATAAAACACTACCGAGTTTAGGTGGGGAGTCATCATCGAGGATATCGAAGTCCTTGCATAAGGTATACTCTTAAGAAGGAGCTTCTTCACCTTGAACAAATCAATCAGTGGCTTGGTGTGCTAGGGGATACATATGGAATGAAGATGATCAGTCTATCAGACCATAGAATACTTCGCACATGCATGACTGGCTTGGGATGATTCCAGAGGAGCAAAAACAAACTTTCTCAAATTCACGGCGGCAACTTACATCAAATGCACGTGAATTAGAGGAAGTCACTTCTTTCATCCGAGCATACGCTTCATGAGCGGGACATGAAGATAATGCTTTTTAGAAGTTTCCAACACTAGCTGGATGTTCAACATGAATCATGGAGATGATGAAAAATGTTGTCAATGGGCTCAACAACAATTTATCAAGATTTCCATATAGATGGAATTCCATAACTATGTGAACAAGTTAATAGCATTGGTCAAACCCAAAAGATATAATGATGTATGCTCGACAACCGCGAGTAAGACAACATTACGAACATCGTTGGTTCTGATTTGATTTGATGATAGCCCACACTCAAATCAAGTTTTGACAAGGCAATAAATCCAACAATTGATCACGAGGACCAATTGGTGAAGATATCATCTTTCTTCAACACACACACAACACAAAGATATCCCTTAACATGAACTAAGTCAGACAAGCTTTTATCTTCCAACTCTCCAAGTTGTTGTTTAGCTTAACCAACTAGCTCATGGGTATCCAACACAGATTCTTGGAGAAAGGGTGGTTTACAGGAATAAACCAACTTGATCACGAACTCAACATAAGGGTCAGGGGACAACCTGGTAATACTTCCGAGAAGATATTCGGAAAATCACGAACCACCGATATGTTACAAAGATCGAGAACAATCTTGCTTTTCAGGGCAAGACGATATGATCAAAAGAGCGAAGGTTTGAAATAATCCTAACTCATCGATCGAGGAGTGCACCAGGAGAATGGACTAGGTAGCACGATCAATCTTAGAATGATGATTCAATAACCAACATGCTAAGAATGAAATTATTGTCCTTTAACTACCAAGCAACGGAGTTGCAAGGAGTATTGAGTTCACACATCATGGTTCACTTGTCGGCACTCCGGCTGCAATAACACGGAATCGAGGAATGATCGATGATGGCGAGAGTATCACTGCATCAAGAATTCATAAGAGAAGGTGCAATTATCATGACGTTCCTGACATAAAGTGGGTAATACTTCAAGATAGAACAGAATCAAAAGCTGGATTGGCATTTGATCTGCTGAACACAACTACTTTGACCCAATCCTGGATATGGATGAGGTATTGGAGTTTGTTTCTCCTAGTCATTCTGAAATAGAATGGCTTTGACGGAACACAAGAATAATAGGCATCGATGAACGAATGCACGCATACTCTTGACTATCAATTGATAGACGAGGGTCAAAAGGCGACTAAGGGGGACAACTCAAAAGAACATATGATTTTCTGAGTTGTGGACGCATGGATTAGAATGTCGAACGAGTTCAACAAGTTTCTTCCGGGTAATCCATGCAGAGAGGTAGAACTGGCAGATTTACAATATAGAATGGAGAACTCATCAAGTGCACTCTGGTTGTGATCTTTTGGTTCAAAAGAACCTCTGCCAAGAATGGTTCATGGTATTTGGAAGAACGATATACCATGGACCTCGAGGACTATCGCAAAGGTTACTAATATCCTAAAGGCACTAGCAATTACTATCAACATGAAGTAAGTAGGGTGAATCTTGGGCTCAGAAACCCAGGAGTAGAATACCTACTACTAACTGGCATCACGAGATGCTTTCGAGAATGATGGCCAGAATCATCACACTGGGAACACAAAACATGGCTAGACTACTAGATGATCCCCTGAGACACCTAGGGTCATAATAATAACTCCAACATAAATGTCGAGGCAATAGAGTACCTCAACTCACCGATTAGCATGGTTAATCTGGCCCAAAGAAACATCAGAATAGGAAGAAGGAATTTGCAAATGCATCAGATTATTTGGAAACCTGTGATAACTCGGATAGCATAACGGCTGTAAAAGCTCAAAAAGATTTGAAACATGCTGCAAATATGGTGGCATAGCCACTCAGAAGCACAATATCAAGGTTTCGGGATCAACAATTATCATACGGAAGTAGTAGAAACTGAATAGAGGCTTAAATCCATTAATCCTATAAGTCTACGGATTAGTAACACGTGATCCTAATAGAAAGAAAAGATAGCCTAGTTCCTTAACCCCGTAGGAAAGATAAGATGACTCGGATTAGAATGCATAAGGTATAAGGAGTAAAAAGAGCCTTACGTTCCATCCCACAATCAATTCCCTTATATAACTAAAGAATTTCTAGACTCAACTTCGACCAGTTTGGCTTGGTAATCCTACAGGCAGTCAAGCTCTGATACCAAAGCTGTCAGGACCCCAACTCAATGCCACATCAATCTAGCATGTAACACCTCATATCACTTTGCGGCCTCACACACGGTATCCCCACGGGTGTCGCCTTACCTTTGCCCGGGACCGTTTGCGCCTTTTGGCACACGTATATGATAGTGTCGCTAGCATCCATATGATAAGGAGTCCGGGCTGACATGGCAAGTCGTAAACCCAAAGTGGCACAAACTTACAGGGATAGGCATCCATGACCCAGCATCGAACGCATCGGTCATCAGCGAGTGAATCCAGGCTGTAGCACTGGGCTAGCAGGACTCCGGTGAACCGGGCTGTAGCGGGCTAACAGGACTCCGGTATTCATCGTGTGACATTTCCCCGAAGGGACAGACACAGGAACGAAGAAGGACACATGCCGGCCAGCCTAAGTGTTCCGGAGCAGTAGCAAGCTACCATGGCTCAGTGGAAGCACTAGGAGACATTTCCCGGTAAGAGAGGCTACTAAGGATAAACAACTAGATAGTCAGATCCCACACATACCAAGCATTTCAATAACATACACACAATATGCTCGATATGTGCAAATACAACATGGCATCACAACATGACTCTACAACTCAAGTATTTATTCAATAGGCTCCGAGGAGCGAGATATTACAAACATGGGTCTCATGACCCAACATTCAGAGCATACAAGTCAAAGCACAAGCGGAAGCTCAACATGTCCGAGTACAGACATCTACAAATGAAAAAGGCTGAGAAGCCTGACTATCTACCAGATCCTGCCGAGGGGACAAGATCGTAGCTGAGGTAACAAGCTAAACGTCGAAGTCCACGCGGAACTACTAGCGAGACTGAAGTCTCTCTGCAAAAACGTAAAATAGGCAAACGTGAGTACAAATGTACCCAGCAAGACTTACATCAGAACTAACTACATATGCATCATTATCAACAAAGGGGATGGTGGGGTTTAACTGCAGCAAGCCAGCTTTAACTCGGTGGCTATCCTGAACTACGACTGCAAGTAACTCTTTTGAGGTGGCGCACACGAGTCCACATATTCACCATATCAATACACCACTATGGATCCGCTCCCGTCTCCCTACGAGAACACCATCCATAGCACTCACGCTTATCTTGCGTATTTTAGAGTATCCACTTTCACTTGTCTATGAACTGTACAGGCAACCCAGAAGTCCTTTTCCACGGACACGGCTATTCGAATAGATCATATTAACCCTGCAGGGGTGTACTTCTTCACACACGCTCTCGCCACTTACCACCATGTACACCTCGTGTATCTCGGCAACCTTCAAGCGGAAGCCTGGCGAGGGAGTCGGCCACGACCTGACTAACCACACAAGTCTCTCGTCCAGGTTTATCGCCTATTCGGGTTCCATCCACAAGGAGATCCGGCCGGGGTGTCGCTCACGGCCCCAAACGATGTGTGCAGGGTTCCCAAGCCCACCTCGATGGGTGGATCTACGCTTGGTACACCGTGCCATGGTGCCTAGTCTGTCCCAAGCCCACCTGTACCGGGTGCCACTTGGTAGACTACTAACACTACCTACAAACACCAGAAACTAGTTGCAACTCCTGGACAGAGATCATGTTGATTAATAAGTCGAGAGGGGTCGAGTTACCGGAACCCAATGTGTGGTAGTAACTGTTCATGGATCACAAACACAGAACTCAGTTCCTGAGGACGGCTGCAATGAGACAACCCACCATGTACTCCTACATGGCCTCTCACCGCTACCTTTACCAAATCGTGTTCACACACTTAGCTCACACACAGTAGGACATGTTTACACACCTCCAATTCATCCCCGATGAATCAGACCTGACACAACTCTAAGCAATAACAGGCATGACAAACAAGCATGAATGAGTAGGCACATCAGGGCTCAAACAACTCCTACTCATGCTAGTGGGTTTCATCTATTTACTGTGGCAATGACAGGTCATGCAGAGGATAAAGGGGTTCAACTACCGCAGCAAGTAACAGTTGTATCGTTGTTGTCCTAATGCAGTAAAATAGAGAAGGAGCGAGAGAGTGGGATTGTATCGGAATGAACAAGGGGCTTTTGCTTGCCTGGCACTTCTGAAGATAGTATAGTTCTTCATCGGTGTCATCGAACTCATCGTCGAACATCATCTACCGAGAGGGGACAATCACCGGCAACGGAGAAGGAAGCACAATCAATGCAATGCGCAATATGATGCATGATCATTACATGGAAAAATGAGTGTGTTGGGCTAATGCAACTAAAACCAAATGGGTTTGAGTCATTTTGAACCAATGGTTCAACCCCAAACTCATCTTATGAATTTAAATAGTGCTTATCATGTTTTGCACTAAACAGCAAGGTTAAGTTGTTTAAACATGCATGAAACTAGTACAGGTGGATAGATTGGATTTTTTTGATCATTTTTCATATATAACTTATTTCATTTAGAGTTACGGTTTAATTTCTATGAATTTTAGAAGTTTAGGCAAATTTCTGGATTTCCTGAATAAGAATAAATACAGAAAATGATTAACTACGTCAGCATGACGTCGGGGTGACGTCATCAGGTCAAAGGCGCCAGCCCAGGTCAAAACCTGACGGCTGGGGCCCACATGTCAGTGTAACAGCTAGCTAATAGAGTTAGTTAGTGTTACGTTAGCACTAACCTAGGTTAATTAGGGCATGGGCCCACTGGTTAGTGACTAAACTAACTGTCAGGGTTAATTAGCACTAATCTAAATCTAACTAAGGGTTAATAGAGACGGGCCCGCATGTCAGTGACCGAGGGGGGTCAAACCCCAGGTCAAACGGGTCAACCTCGCCGGACTTGGTCCACGGCTCATCGCCGGCAACACTAGAGACGGCGGAGGTGCTCGAAATCGCAGCTCAGGCGACCAAACGAGCGGCGGGGAGGCTCTACGAGACGCCCAGGCTCGCGCGCATCCATTGCCGCCAGCGGCAGCAGCTGGGGTGCACTACAGCGACAGCGGCGATGGCAAGTGCGGCGGCCGAAGCTACGGGTTCGAGCGGGGCGAGGCCACAGTGGACGGGAGGGCTGGCTAAGGGGCTCACCGAGCTCCTGAAGATGCTAGGAGCACGGTGCCGTGCTCGGTTTCGAGCCTCAGTGGCTGCAATTACGGCGGCGACATCGCCGGCGGCGTGGAGTTCTCGGCCAAGATGGGGCTATGGCCTAGAGGTCGAAAGTGACCAGGGGAGCAGGGGGAGGCGACTCGGGGGCTCACCGTGAGTCCGTTTGAAGGGTCAGTGGGCTCGAGGGCGGCCGGAGTTGAGCGGGGCGGCGAGGCGGATCTCCGGTGGCCGAGGAGGAGAAAAGCATCGGGGCGGCGCTTCGGGGCCCTTCCGGTCGCGTGGCTCGGTGAGGAGGTAGGGAACGAGGTGGCGGAGCTCGAGGATAGCTCGGGGCGGCTCAGGGATGGCCGTGGCCGCGGTGGTGCACGTCAGCGGCGGCGGGCGCGTTCGGGTGGTGCGAGGGAGAGAGCCAGAGGAGGGGAGAGGCATGGGAGAGAGTGAGAGGGGCCAGGGGGGTGCGTGGCGTCTCCGTGGCGTCGTCTAGGAGCACCGGGAGGAGCCAGGTAGGCAGGGAGGCAGGAGGTGGCCGGCGTGGGGCGGCCACGCGCCTCTGTCCTTCTGGCAAGGGAGGAATACGACAGGGGGGGAAGCGGCGGTGGGCTGGGCCGTGCTGGGCCGGTTGGTGGCGCCAGGTAAGGCCCAGGTACTAACTCTCTGTGTGTGTGTTATTTATTTATTGTTTCTGTTTTCTATTATTCTTCAGTCTTTAGGGCTTTATTTAAAATACTGAAATAGATCCAAAAATCATGAAACTAATAATGGCTACTGTTTAGGATATATACCACAGTAAACATTTTAGTTTATGATTATTTGAGAATTTAAAATATTTAATAGCATTTAAATGCCCAAATGCAAAGTACATATGATTTAATTCAGTGACCAAATATGTCATGGAAAAATGTGCAACACCTCTCGTGATGGTTTCAAGCATTTTCCAGAAATGATGAACATTTTTGAAAGCCATTTGGATTCATTGAAAATATTTTTAGGTTGAACCTAGTTGAATTCCATTTGGTACTAGGGTTTGGACATCCCCATTTCAAGTTTCTTTCAAAGTTTAAACATGATGCACACATGAAGTTAGCCTAGTGCAAATCCAGAAGCTAGGGATGTGACAATAAACCTCGTGTCCTTTGTCCCGTTTAACCCCTTTAAGCTTCCTAGTTGCGATGGCTACACGACTAATTCCTTACGCTAGGACATCTGACGTGACAATTCCATGATAAATAGCGTGCAAAATTTCAACACCAAATAGCATTCGTGGAAAATCTAGCAAAAAAATTGATGCTCCAAAATGTGTTTGAAAATAACATTTTCGAGCATCGATTTCTTTTTTGCCAGATTTTGCAGGAACGTCATTTCGTGTTGAAATTTTGCAAGATATTAAAACCTTTGTCAATGTTTAACACAAAAAAAGTTGAAACTTTCTGGAAAAATATCATTTTCTTTTGATTTTATTGTCCACCCGAGATCATGTGAGCTCGGGATCAGAACAGACATGTCCCCTTTCCTCTTGCTAGTTGTAGAGCTAGCTTCCTTCATCTTGCGAGCTTGGTCGGGTCCATCATTAATGGCCCAAGTACTAGCTCAACATCAGCTTGGGTCTTGACATGATGGCCATAATAACCTTCATTATAGTGACATTGGCCGAAAAGAACACTTTGTCAGAGCTGCCATCGCGCCCTCTGTTTTCATAATTTTTGAGGGTGCTCCAAAACAAGCCCGCGAGACTCCATATTGGAAGGCTATGAGGGATATTTGGGGTGCACTCCATCCCAAAAATGGTTTGGCACAAGTGATATTTCCCCATTTCGTTGCTCTTCATGCCCGTGTCCCCGCCTCCCCTCTCTCGCAGTAACACCACCTTTCACCACTTCTCACTCCCCACTCCACACCACCAACAACATGGCCAGCGACTCAACCCGTGCCTTCGATTCCGTTGTTTGAGAGTTGGATCTCGCGCTTACTGCGGCTTCGGCGACTCTTGCACCTCCCATGCCTTCGATGGCCGGCCGTTGTCTAGTCCAACACTTGCCCCCCTTACCGGCAAAGAGTTTGACACAGTGGTGGCTGATACGTCTCCAACGTATCTATAATTATGAAGTATTCATGCCATGTTTGCAACAATTTTATCTGGTTTTGGTATGATTTGATTAGAACTAATCCGGACTGATGATGTTTTCAGTAGAACTACTATGGTGTCGTTTTTTGTGTATAAATAAAAGTCCTCGGAATGGGATGAAAATTTATGGTGCTTTTTTGTGGACCAAAAGAGACCCCGCCAAGCTTCTGGAGGACCAGAAGACCCACGAGGGCATGACAAGCTTGCTAGGCGCACCCTACCCCCCAGGGTGCTTGGAGCGAGCTTGTCGCTACCTCGTGGACCCCCTTGACGTCAGACCGGCGCCAAAAATTCCAATAACTACCCAAACCCTCAGGAAGAACCCTAGATGAGAAGTTACACCGCGGCAAGCCTCTGTAGCCACGAAAACTCAATCGGGAGCCTGTTCCGGCACCTTGCCCGAGGGGGAAATCATCACCGGAGGCCATCTTCATCATCCCGGCGGCCACCATGATGAGGAGGGAGTAGTTCACCCTCGGAGCCGAGGGTATGTATCAATAGATATGTGTTTGATTTCTCTCTTTCTCTCGTGTTCTTGATTGGGCATGATCTTTGATGTACCGTGAGCTTTGTTAATATATTTGGATCTTATGGTGTTCTTCCATCTCTACCTTCTTGTGATGAATTGAATCTTTTCCTTTGAGGTTTTGTTATGTTAGATTGAATCTTTTGTATGTGAGAGCACTTGATGTATGTCTTGTGATGGGATATCTGTGGTGACAATGGGATGTTCTATTGATTCACTTGATGTATGTTTCGGTTATCAACTTGCGGATTCCCATGGTGACATTGGGGTAATCTATGCATAGGGGTTGATACACGTTTTCATATTCCTTTCTCTGATAGAAATCTTGGGGTACTCTTTGAAGTTCTTTGTGTTGGATTGAATATTAAGAATCTGAAATTGTGTGATGCACATCGTATAATTAACCCACAGATACTTGTGGTGACATTCGAGTATCTAGGTGACATTAGGTTTGACTGATGCATGTCATTGTTGGGGAACGCAGTAATTTCGAAAAAAATCCTGCGATCACGCAAGATCTATCTAGGATATGCATAGCAACAAGAGGGGAGAGTGTTTCCACATACCCTCGTAGACCAAAATCGGAAGCGTTATGTAACGCGGTTGATGTAGTCAAACATCTACGCGATCCAACCGATCAAGTACTGAACGCATGACACCTCCGCGACCTGCACACGTTCAGCTCGGTGACGTCCCTCGAACTCTAGATCCAGCTGAGGCCAAGGGAGAATTCCGTCAGCACGACAGCGTGGTGACGGTGATGACGAAGTTACCAGCGCAGGGCTTCGCCTAAGCACTACGATGATATGACCGATGTGGAAAACCGTGGAGGGGGCACCACACACGGCTAAAGATCAACTTGTGTGTCTATGGGTTGCCCCCTCCCCCGTATATAAAGGAGGAGAGGAGGGGGCCGGCCGGCCACAAGGGGCGCGCCCAAGGGGGGGAGTCCTACTCCAAGTAGGAGTAGGTTTCCCCCTTTCCTAGTCCAACTAGGAGGAGAAGGAAGGAGAGGGAGAGAGAGAGGGAAAGAGGGGCCGCGCCCCACTCCCCTTGTCGTATTCGGACTCCCCTTGGGGGGGGCATGCCACCTCCTGGTGCGGCCCTCTCTCTCTCCCCTATACGCCCACTAAGGCCCATTACTTCCCGGGGGGGGGGGGTCCGGTAACCCTCCGGCACTCCGGTATTATCCGAAACTTCTCCGGAACACTTTCGGTGTCCGAACATATCCGTAAAATATATCAATCTTTATGTCTCAACAATTTCGAGACTCCTCATCATGTCCGTGATCTCATCCGAGACTCCGAACAAACTTCGGTACATCAAATCACATAAACTCATAATACCAATTGTCATCGAACGTTAAGCGTGCAGACCCTACGGGTTCGAGAACATTGTAGACATGACTGAGACACGTCTCGGGTCAATAACCGATAGCGGAACCTGGATGCTCATATTGGTTCCTACATATTCTACTAAGATCTTTATCGGTCAAACCGCATAACAACATACATTGTTCCCTTTGTCATCGGTATGTTACTTGCCCGAGATTCGATCGTCGGTATCATCATACCTAGTTCAATCTTGTTACCAGCAAGTCTCTTTAGTCGTTCTGTAATACTTCATCCCGCAACTAACTCATTAGTCATAATGCTTGCAAGGCTTATAGTGAGGAGTATTACCGAGAGGGCCCAGAGATACCTCTCCGAAACACAGAGTGACAAATCCTAATCTCGATCTATGCCAACCCAACAAACACCTTCGGTGACACCTTTAGAGCACATTTATAGTCACCCATTTACGTTGTGACGTTTGGTAGCACACAAAGTGTTCCTTCGGTATTCGGGAGTTGCATAATCTCATAGTCTGAGGAACTTGTATAAGTCATGAAGAAAGCAGTAGCAATGAAACTGTAACGATCATAATGCTAAGCTAACGGATGGGTCTTGTCCATCACATAATTGTCCTAATGATGTGATCTCGTTCATCAAATGACAACACATGTCTATGGCTAGGAAACATAAGCATATTTGATTAACGAGCTAGTCAAGTAGAGGCATACTAGGGACACTATGTTTTGTCTATGTATTCACACATGTACTAAGTTTCTGGTTAATACAATTCTAGCATGAATAATAAACATTTATCATGATATAAGGAAATATAAATAACAACTTTATTATTGCCTCTAGGGCATTTCCTTTAGTCTCCCACTTACACTAGAGTCAATAATCTAGTTCACATCGCCATGTGATTTAACATCAATAGTTCTCATCTGTATGTGATTAACACTCATAGTTCACATCGCCATGTGACCTACAACCAAAGGGTTTACTAGAGTCAATAATCTAGTTCACATTGCTATGTGATTAACACCCAAAGAGTACTAAGGTGTGATCATGTTTTGCTTATGAGAGAAGTTTAGTCAACAGGTCTGTCACATTCAGAGCCACATGTATTTTGCAAATAGTCTATGTCTACAGTGCTCTGCATAGAGCTACTCTAGTTAGTTGCTCCCACTTTCAATGTGTATCCAGATTGAGACTTAGAGTCATCTGGATCGGTGTAAAAGCTTGCATCAATGTAACTCTTTACGACAAACTCTTTATCACCCCCATCACCGAGAAACATTTCCTTAGTCCTCACTAAGGATAATTTTGACCGATG
Source organism: Triticum aestivum (assembly GCF_018294505.1). Classification (NCBI taxonomy): domain Eukaryota; kingdom Viridiplantae; phylum Streptophyta; class Magnoliopsida; order Poales; family Poaceae; genus Triticum; species Triticum aestivum. The sequence goes on from NC_057813.1 coordinate 512,875,813, forward strand.
TCCAGTGATCTACTCTTAGATCACTATTGTACCCCCTTGCCAAACTCATGGCAAGGTACACAATAGGTCTGGTACACAGCATAACATACTTTATAGAACCTATGACTGTGACATAGGAAATGACTTCCATTCTCTTTCTATCTTCTGCCGTGGTCGGGCTTTGAGTCTTGCTCAACTTTACACCTTGTAATACAAACAAGAACTCCTTCTTTGACTGATCCATTTTGAACTCTTTCAAAAACTTGTTAAGGTATATACTCATTGAAAAATATTATCAAGCGTCTTGATCTATTTCTATAGATCTTGATGCCCAATATGTAAGCAGCTTCACCGTGGTCTTTCTTTAAAAATCTTCTTTCAAACTCTCCTTTATGCTTTCCAGAAAATTCTATATTATTTCCGATCAACAATATGTCAATCGCATATACTTATTAGAAAGGTTGTAGTGCTCCCAATCACTTTCTTGTAAATACAGGCTTCATCGCAAGTCTTTATAAAACTATATGCTTTGATCACACTATCAAAGCGTTTATTTCAACACCGAGAGGCTTGCACCAGTCCATAAATGGATTGCTGGAGCTTGCACACTTTGTTAGTATCTTTTAGGATCGACAAAACCTTCTAGTTGCATCATATACAACTCTTCTTCCAGAAATCCATTCAGGAATGCAGTTTTGACATCCATCTGCCAGATTTCATAAAATATGGCAACTGCTAACATGATTCGGACAGACTTAAGCATCGCTACGGGTGAGAAAGTCTCATTGTAGTCAACTCATTGAACTTGTCGAAAACATTTTACGACAAGTCGAGCTTTGTAGATAGTAACACTACTATCAGCGTCCATCTTCCTCTTGAAGATCCATTTATTCTTAATGGCTTGCCGATCATCGGGCAAGTCCACCAAAGTCCACACTTTGCCCCCATACATGGATCCCATCTCAGATTTCAGGGCCTCAAGCCATTTCGCGGAATCTGGGCTCATCATCGCTTCCTCATAGTTCGTAGGTTCATCATGGTCTAGTAACATGACTTCCAGAATAGGATTACTATACCACTCTGGTGCGGATTGTACTCTGATTAACCTACGAGGTTCGGTAGTAACTTGATCTGAAGTTTCATGATCATCATCATTAGCTTCCTCACTAATTGGTGCAGGAATCACTGGAACTGGTTTCTGTGATGAACTACTTTCCAATTCGGGAGAAGGTACAATTACCTCATCAAGTTCTACTTTCCTCCCACTCACTTCTTTCAAAAGAAAACTCCTTCTGTAGAAAGGATCCATTCTTAGCAACGAATATCTTGCCTTCGGATCTGTGATAGAAGGTGTACCCAACAGTTTCCTTTGGGTATCCTATGAAGACGCATTTCTCCGATTTGGGTTTGAGCTTATCAGGTTGAAGGTTTTTCACATAAGCATTGCAGCCCCAAACTTTAAGAAACGACAACTTTGGTTTCTTGCCAAACCACGGTTCATAAGGCGTCGTCTCAATGGATTTCGATGGTGCCCTATTTAACCTGATGCAACTATCTCTAATGCATAACCCCAAAACGATAGTGGTAAATCGGTAAGAGACATCATAGATCGCACCATATCCAATAAAGTGCGGTTATGATGTTCGGACACACCATTACGTTGTGGTGTTCTAGGTGGCGTGAACTGTGAAACTATTCCACATTGTCTTAAATGAAGGCCAAACTCGTAACTCAAATATTCTCCTCCATGATCAGATCGTAGAAATTTTATTTTCTTGTTACGATGATTCTCCACTTTTGTCGTGGAATTGTCACGTCAGATGTCCTAGCGTAAGGACTTAGTCGTGGAGCCATTGCAACTAGGAAGCTTAAAGGGGTTAAACGGGACAAAGGACACAAGGTTTATACTGGTTCAGCCCCTTGTAGTGAAGGTAAAAGCCTATGATCTAGTTTTGGGTGGGATTGCTTATGAATCGATAACCAGGGAGCGAATCCGCTTGACCTAGTTCTCGATCTGATGTTACTTGCCCTGAACCGCCACCGGGTCATCCCTTTATATACAGAGGTTGACGCCTAGCGGCTCATAGAGTCCCGGTCGGTTCATAAACAGTGTCCGGCTCGGTCTCTATTTGTTTCTACCTTACAATACAAGTTTACTCATACATGGCGGTTTATCTCTACAGGCCTTAAGTCGCCTCTGGGCCTTGGTCCTTCAAGTGAACCGCCATCTTCAAGTGTCTTTAATGGGCTTCGTCATAGGTGTGACCCGACCCCTCCTGGGCGGGTCATACCTAATAGTTATATCCCCAACATTGGGCCCCAGATTGATTTGAACTGGTTCATGTCAATCTTCAACACTTAGAAAAAAACTTTTGCTTCCTCTTTATGCGAGAACTTAACCCGCCGTGATGTCATCCTTTGGATTCAGGTTAACCCGCCGTGACGTCATTTGTCATTAATTTATGCTTTATCCATTATATCTCAATGGATCTTTGTCTTAAAGACCATCCCGAAAATCAAGGCGCCCTTATAGTTGGATAACTTATGTCTTTGGCCTCCTCATTTTTCGCGCCCAGTCATCAGTTTTTTGTTATAAATAGACCCGACTGGGTCCTTTCTCATTCTTCTTCTTTCCGCATCTTCTTCCTCACGCACCCTTCTGCTGCTCGAGCTCCGCCGCCGCCGCCGCATCCCTCGTCTTCATCGACTTCGGCCGCTACATCAACCTGAGCTTGTCCAGAAAACGGCGGCGAACCTCCGCAACACTCTTGCAGCCGTAAGCTTTTATTCTTCCCTGCTCCAGATCTACATTAGGGTTCGTAGGTTTTTCTTGTGTTCTTTGCTGCTCATCTTGGTTCTTCATAGCTCTATACTGCAGCCTCCTCTGATCCAAGAATAGTGCAAAACTCATGCAATAACTGTTTCACACGCATTTTTTATATTAGCAAATCCGTTTATACTGCAAAGAGGCCTTCTAGAACTGATGAACTTATCTGCACTCTGTTTTTAGGTCTAGAATATTTTCTTTTCTGAACAGCTGTTTGATCCAAAATAGTAACTATACTTTGTGAAACTTGTTTGTGTCATACTTAGGCAAAAACGTGTATCTGTTCGATTCCCCTAGCCATGGCGACTCTCATCATCGGCTTAAGAAATGATGCCTTAGTTGATAATCTTGACCGCCCATGGCGTCTTATATAATTGAACTGTCAATGATGCTTGTGGCGACTTTAAAGAATCCGTTGTAATTATCCTCATACCATTAGGCCCCTAAATAAGCCGCCATCTTGAATATTGACATTTCCTCCGGCTTAAATTTGAACCGGAAATTTTATCCTTTCTTAGGTTTCCACCATCATGGCACCTAAGACAAGCACCTCGTGCAACTAGGTTCCATCTGTCGTTACTGAGCAGACTCTCGAAGACTTTGTGAAAATTGGCTATTTGCCAAAAAAGGATGTCATGTCATACCGTGCTCCTAACCCGGCTGAAGAGAGACCTCAACCCAAGGAAAGGGAGGTGATTGTTTTCATGGATCATATGAACTGGGGTTTCTCACCACCCGCGTCAAAATTCTTTAGAGACATTATGCACTTCTTCGATCTCCGCCCTCAAGACATCGGACCCAATTTCGTGTCTAATATCTACAATTTCCAAGTGTTCAGCGAGGTGTATCTTGGAGAAGAACCCAACATGTTACTCTTCTGAGAGTTATTTTACTTAAACCGCCAAAATGAATGTGCCAGCGGACAGAGCTTGGAACTCAGCGGTGTCTCAATCCAACACCGTAGAGGCGTCATTTTTCCTCATGCCAACCCGCCGAGCCATCCAAAGGACTGGAATCAAACATGGTTTTATTGCCAAGACACCTCCCCAGCTGGTGAGAATCCTCTTCCCGGTTTTCGCGCTCTGCGTCTGGACTCCAATCATCCACTGCCCAACAAAATAACAGCTGTCGAATGCAAAACACTCGCCCCGACCTTAGCCAAAATCAAGGATCTTCTGGGGAACGGACTCAATGGTATTGACTTGGTCCGGGTCTGGCACGCCTGGCGGATCATTCCGTTAAGCTGCCACCCCGGTATATGTGCAACTATTCAGGCGAGAAAGATGATCCTCGGTGACACAGCCCTAACGATCTGCCTGATCATGTTATCAATGATATGACCAAGTGTCTTCTGAATGAAAGTTTAATAGATTGTGGCAAGGTGGGTGTCGGTGTCAAAACCGGCGGATCTCGGGTAGGGGGTCCCGAACTGTGCGTCTAGGCGGATGGTAACAGGAGACAAGGGACACGATGTTTTTACCCAGGTTCGGGCCCTCTCGATGGAGGTAAAACCCTACTCCTGCTTGATTAATATTGATGATATGGGTAGTACAAGAGTAGATCTACCACGAGATCGGAGTGGCTAAACCCTACTCCTGCTTTTATTCATTTTATTGTTCCACCTCAGCGCATTTAGCGAGGCGGTTTCCTTGGCACGTCTTGTCAAAGCAGAGATCGTGTCCCCTTATTCCGGAATTCTCATCAATACGGGTGTGGGTAACCCAACCGTGACTTGGGTATGACTCCCTAATTGAAAGCGAGTCTCAAACGGTTACGGGGAGGGCTCTCGGTATTCACCTCCTTTATAAAGGAACCAAGGCCCGGCTCCCTTCTTCTCAAACCAATCAAATCCGCCCCTCGCTTCGAGTTCCAACACCCAAAGCTCTAGTTTTAGGCACTTCGAACCTTTGAAGATGTCCGGCTCCGACCTACAAGGCCGGTGGATGCCTTCCTCCATTACGGAAGAAGATGTGCGAAAGCTAAGAGATGCCAGGTATCTAACCAGTGAAATCTCGCATAGACTGCCTACTCAAGGGCAAGCGGTTCCCGCTCCCCAGCCCGGTGAAAGCATGGTGTTCACATCTCACTTCCTTCGGGGGCTAAGCTTCTCGATCGATCCCTTTGTGAGGGGGCTTATGTATTACTACGGGCTGGAGTTCCACGACCTAGCTCCGGAGTCCATCCTCCAGATCTCATCATTCATTGTCGTGTGCGAGGTCTTCCTCCATATCACCCCTCACTTCGGATTGTGGCTAAAAACTTTCAAAATGGAACCGAAAATGATCGAGGAGCAGCACGCTGAGTGCGGAGGGGCTATAATAAGCAAGATGGATGATGCTCCATGGTTCGAAGGCTCTTTTCAAGAGGAGCTCGGCTTATGGCAATGGGACTGGTTTTATATCACAGCCCCTAGGAGTACCACATGGGTGGCACCACCTACGTTTCGCTCGGGTCCCCCACCACGGCAGGCGTCATGGGTTAACGAAGGACTTATCTAGGGGCCGCCCAAAGACGTGCCCTTGCTGCAGGGCCGTATTCGAGATCTTCTAGAAAGAGATATCAATTTGACCATAGTGGCGCAAGTCATGGTGATTCGCCGCACACTGCCCTGCAAACGTCGACCTCTCCGCCTGTGGGAGTTCAATCTGGAGGGACCACGAGTCCTACAACATTTCATGGGAATGACACCCATGGAGATGTACAAATTGTTCTTCGGATCACAAGCAAGGTGTCTGGATTCGTCCGAGGACGCAGGTCTGAGCTGCAATCGCCCGGATGCTAAAGTAAGTAGCCCCGTATTTGGATACACCATCCATATTTTTATCAAATCTACCCTTTAGCAGAGTTGTCCTTCGAACAGGAGTGGATGGCGAAGGCAAAGCTTATCAGGTGTCCAGCCCCCCTGCCCGAGACCGTGCCGAATCCCATGCTGACCAGGATGCTGGAGGTCGTGCCGTTGGCGGAAGGCGAAGAGGGGACCCAAGGAGCTACCGCCTCCACGAAGGAGGCCGTTAGGAAGGAAAGAATCGAAAATTCTCCCGACCAGGGAAAGAAAAGGACTGCCTCTGAAGACCCGGAGGTGATAACCTCAAAACGGGGAAAGAAATCTTCGTCAGAGGGTTCGGCACCGGAGAACGCCCCAGCCGAATCACCCCCTAAAGGGGACCCGCTCTCCCCCGAGGCGTAAGTGAAGGGAGGGGTTCCATAATGAATCACACTCATGTTTTATTCCTGAGGAAAATAACCGAAACATTATTTGCAGTTCGGATCTCAACCCTTCTCAGCAGAGCTCATCTTCAGGGGATCTTCGTCCAGAGATGATAGAGAGCGAAACGCCTCCCCTTGTTGCACCGTCTCGCGAGGCTGGCGACCCCGAGGTGTCGTCCCGGAGGGTTTTTCCGAGTCCGGACCCTGGAAAAGGTCACCAGGCTAGTCCGGCACCCTCTGGCGCGCCATCGGAGGGGCTGAAGGATCTGCTTGGTAGGGTGTCCATCTCAGAAGAACACCGTATGTTGATGAATACGGTAATAGGAAGGATTTCATCCGCGGAAAGCGGATTGTATGAAGCTGCCCGGAGTTTACTAACAGGCTTTGAGGTACGTAAAAAGGTGTACCTTTTGGTAGAGCCGCATATTAAATGTGCCCTGTATGAATAGTAGCCCCTGAGACTCGGTGTGTCGTCACGAGTGACGGTGCACGGAGGATCATAACCCCAGGTATAATATGTCGCCTATTCCATGAAGGTGGCGAGGCGTTCGGTGGCTAGCCGGACTGATGAATCTGCCGAACTAAGCGGCAACTTGACGTAGCAGATGCCGACATCGCGCTTGTAAATAAGCGGCTAGACGAGGCTCAAGGTATGTTCAAAAGACACCCAGTAATAGGAGCTTGATGCTCGGGCCTTATATATATATATATTATGTAGATGGTGCTGCTGCCGTGGAGAACCTTCGGGCGGAACTTGCCCGAGCCAAGGAGCAAGCAAGGAAAAGTGATGCGGCTGTCGTTAAAGCGGCTGAAGAGCTAAGAGCCGAACAGGCTGCTCACTGCCAGAGCAAGAAGGAAATAGCCGAGATGGCCAAAAATTGAAGGATGCTACCGACCGCTGTAAATTTCTTGAACAAGCGGGTAAGGCGGCTCAGAAGGACCTTGAAAAGATCACTGCCGAAGCCAAGGATACTCGCTCTGCCATGAGAGCGATGAAAGAGGAGTTGCGTCAGGCCGGAGATATCACGGCTGAAAAGCCTTATATGCTGCGGATGAAGTTGGAGACCCCAAGTATGTTCCATTAGACCGGCAGTGGAGTGCGGAAAACGCTTATCTGGATTTGGCCGCAAGTGCGGCGGACGCGACCGAACGCTTCCGCAGCCGAGGTGACCATGAGTTGGAAGAGCTTTTTTGGTCGCAGTACCACAATCCAGAATGCCCACTGTCAGTGTCCAACTGTTTAGCCGCCTGGGCGGAGCTGAACAGATTATCCGAACTCGCCATGAGGTATGTTGCGAGTCATCTGTGGCCGGAGAAGCCGGAGCGGAAGAGTTATTTTGGCTTGGTACAGCAGTTCCTTGGTTCGGTGCCGCATGCTGATGCGATGAAGAGGTCGGCGTGCATAGAGGGCGCACAGATGGCTCTTGCCCGTGTCAAAACATACTGGGCAGATATGAAGGCCAGTACTGTTGCGTCCCAGGATTCGGACGAAAGCCGAGTACCTGCCAAGCACTATTTTGAGGAAGTTCTTCCTGGCACTCGTATAATAGAGTCGCAGTGCTCGAAGGATGTTGTGTTCGAATAGCTGATACTATTTGTAAAACGAATTTTGTTTTTATGAAAAAAAAGCTTTTTATACTTGTGCTTGCAAGAATCATAATGCCTCCTGTGCGGCCGTTTAATGTATATATGTGTATATAACCTGAAAGATGGCAGTCGTTGGCTTCAGCCCCCACGCATAGAATGCGGGGGTGTTCACAAAAAGGCGCCTTTTCACACTTAATCCAACGTCTTGGTCCTACAAAGGAGGTGATGGCGCGGCGAACTAGGCAACCGGACTATAATGCTTTATCACTTTCACTTAGCCATAAGAGTTTGACAGTGGGGCTACTGAATAGCCCCTAGGGGCACCGCGCTCGCCCGAATTCGGGGCGCGAGTGTGCCTGACCGGGAAGCGGCCCTTCGTTAATGCGGGGGAATCCGAAAGATTCCGAAAGTCATCGAGTGGTTGACCAGTCTCTCGCTATATCATGACAGTCAGTTTTCGGCTTTCTCTACTGAGGTGCTCACCTGGCCGAACCGGGGCACAATCGCAGTAGTTCTCCTGGTGCCACGTTAGCCGATATAACGGAACGGAAGGCAGCAAAACACAGGAGCCGGGCAAACCCAACATTTGACCAAAGACATGATTCAGAGCTGATGCATATAGGGCCAAACTCGCGACGCCGAACACTCCCTAAGGTATTCGGTCTTTATGACAGGCCGAAATAGAGCCCTTGGTAAAAAAGCCCCTAGTGTCCAGGTACGTGCAAAAATTCTGGCGTGGCCACATGCCAAGACGCCAGCCTCCTCCTCGGCTATAGAGAAAACCGGGGGATGCTATCAACAAGAGACAGTAAAAAAGGTTTACGCAGGGTCTTAATCTAAAAAGAATCCTTAAAACGGGTCCCTGCTGCACGTCTGCGCCTGTGTCTCCGTTGTGTCGTATCCTGGACGGGCGTAGCACGATGTTCGTCTGCGAAAGAGAGGAACTTAGTAAAAAAATAAGCGTGCGAGAAATCTATATTGAAATAAATAAAATATAGTTGGAGCAAGAGTTGGGCCGTATTGTGTCCGGGCGTGAGCACACGGAGCCCCTTGAACGAGGGTATGCGGCTATTAAGCATGTTGATGCCGGACTCGTCGAGCCGTCTCCGGGATAGTAGGGCTAGATTTGCGGGCGGCTGTCTAGGCAGCCGCACCCCTGCCCGTACTTTGGGGGTCAATTTATGTTCCCTTGTAATGAAATGATGCCCTTTGGGCCGGATTTTGAGTGTAAGGGATGCGTAGTGCGGTATTGCGTTAAAGCGGGTGAAAGCTTCGCGTCCCAGTAGCGCTTGATAGCGACTTACGAATGGGGCGATGTGGAATGTTAGCTTTTCGCTTCGGAAGTTGTTGGGTGATCCGAACGTGACTTCTAATGTAAGGGAACCCATACTTGGGGTATCCGAACCTGGCGTTACTCCTTGAAAGGAAGTGTTACCGAGGTGGATTACAACTGGGTTTACCCCGAGTTTGCGGACTGTGTCCCGATATAATAGGTTCAAGTCGCTGCCGCCGTCCATAAGGGCGTTTGTAAATTGGAGTCCGTTAATAATTGGATTTACGACCAAGGCAGTCCAGCCTGCGTTCTGGTCTCCTCTGGAGTAATCCTGATGATCGAAGGTGTTTGGTTCTAACAACCAGTGGGGTTGCTCCTCCGGGGCTGGCTGTACGGCGCGTGTCTTTGTAGGTGTCGTTCTGCTCTTCCCTTTTGTCACATGAAGTAGATTTACTGTCTTCACTTCTTGTGGGAACTTCTTTTGTTCTCCGGTGTTTTGCTCGTGGGGTGCATCGTCATCTTCGCTTGGTGTGTTGAGCCCCTCGTGTTTGGCGTTGAGCTTGCCGGACTGCTTAAAGACCCAACAATCTCTGTGGGTATGGTTTGCAGGTCTCCCCGGAGTGCTGTGGATTTGACATATTTTGTCCAAAATTTTGTTGAGGTTGGATAGCTCGTCCCTATCATCTTTGGGGGGCGGCTTTTTCTGATTTTGCCGAGAGCTTTTGAATCCGGCGTTTACTGCCGTGCTCATCGGGTTGTTGTCCTTTATCCGGCGCGGTTCTTTGTTACAGCGCGGCTTCCCGTTCCCATCTCTGGGTTCGGACGTATTCGGGTCGCTGGTGCTGCTTCTTGCCAACCAGCTATCCTCTCCTGCACAGAAGCGGGTCATGAGGTTTGTTAACGCGGCCATTGTTCGCGGCTTTTCTTGGCCGAGGTGTCTGGCGAGCCATTCGTCTCAGACGCTATGTTTGAAAGCTGCTAGGGCCTCTGCGTCCGGACAGTCGACTATCTGATTCTTTTTGATAAGGAATCTGTTCCAGAGCTTCCGGGATGACTCTTCGGGCTGCTGAGTTATATGACTCAGATCATCTGCATCCGGGGGCCGGACATAGGTCCCTTGAAAATTTTCCCGGAAAGCATCCTCAAGCACTTCCCAACTTCCCATGGTGTTTTCGGGAAGGCTTTTAAGCCAATGTCAGGCTGGACCTTTGAGCTTAAGGGGTAAGTATTTTATGGCATGGAGGTCGTCTCCTCTGGCCATGTGTATGTGGAGGATGTAGTCCTCGATCCAGACTCCAGGGTCTGTTGTTCCATCGTATGCTTCTATGTTCACTGGCTTAAATCCGACTGGGAATTCATGGTCCAGCACCTCCTCGGTAAAACATAGGGGGTGTGCGGCACCCCTGTATTTAGGCGTGTCGCGATGTTCGGGTATTTTTTGCGTTGCATCACTCACTGGAGCTTGCTTTCTTGGCCTATAGATGGATCTGGTTGGGCCAGTTTTCTGATGCGAATTCTTGGACGGATCGCACGCCATATTGAGTGTGGCGTCCTTTGATACGTGAGATTGATCGTAGGGTCGTCTATCCGACCTTGTGGCTTCCTTATTTTTTGACTGTGGGGGCTTTATGGCCTCTTCGTCAAATTCCGGTAGTAGTTTCCGCTTCGGATAGCTCTTTGTGTGGCGACTACTGACGTACTTGTGTGCGGTATTGAGTACTTTGCCCCATCTGATCCTGAGTGCATCTTCCGCTGTCTTGAGCCTCCGCTTCTGCTTTCTCAGGCTACATGCAGTGGCGACGAGCCTTTGGTGGAGGTTCTGATGTTCCAGCAATTTGTCTGGTGTGAGGTCGTCCGGGTTATTATCTTTCCCGGGGATTGGTTGTTCGGATTGTCCGCCCTATTTGGACGGATGCTCGACGGCATGTTCATCGTCCGTTGAGTCACCCTACTCTATGGCTGGGTCTTTGTCGAGGTGGGGCTTGGCCTTGCGCTTACGCCGCCGCTTTGATTGTTTTTCGGGGGAGCGATCCCTGGCCGCATCCTTTTGGTCCTTGTTGTCGTTTCTGTTGTATGTGTCCACCATGCATACATCGTATGATGAGGTGGCTTTCCGGCGCCCTATAGGTGCTAGTTCTTGATCGTCTCCTTTATCGGCGTCCATACCGTCGATATCTTCGGAGTCTAAATCGAGCATGTCGGTTAGATCGTCGACAGTGGCTATCAAGTGGGTGGTGGGTGGGGTTCGAACTTCGTCGTCCGTATCCCAACCACCCCGACCGTAGTCCGGCCGGGGTTCTTTTGACAAAGAGAGAGACTTTAGCGAATTTAGGATATCGCCCAAGGGCGAGTGCTGAAAGACGTCCGCGGCAATGAACTCCATGATCGGAGCCCGATCGGGTTCGATCGAAAGGGGTGCGGAATATTCAGAGTCCGGAACGGAGTCCGGCACCTTGGAGTTACCGGCCTTGCAAAAAACTTGGCTGGTATTCGGCTCTATCGCCGCAGAGATTGCGGCTCCTGGGGCGGCGTCCAACCGTCTGTCCCTGGCTAGTGCAGTCGGCTCCGAACTAATGGTCGGAGTGAACACCTGAGCGGTGCTCTGGTCGCTGTCCGGCGGCAGAGCTAGATCATGCCCATTGAGAAAGTGCGGCGCGCCCGGTCGTGGCCCGAATCCGTCGAAGATCAAGTCCCCGCGGATGTCGGTCGTGTAGTTTAAGCTTTCAAACCTGACCTGATGGCCAGGGGCGTAGCTTTCGATCTGCTCCAGATGGCCAAACGAGTCGGCCCGCAGTGCGAAGCCACCGAATACGAAGATCTTTCCAGGGAGAAAGGTCTCATCCTGGACCGCATCGCGATTGATGAGCGAAGAAGCCATCGGGCCTAAAGGCGACGACACAGAGGAACTCTCAATGAAAGCACCAATGTCGGTGTCAAAACCGGCTGATCTCGGGTAGGGGGTCCCGAACTGTGCGTCTAGGCGGATGGTAACAGGAGACAAGGGACACAATGTTTTTACCCAGGTTCGGGCCCTCTTGATGGAGGTAAAACCCTACTCCTGCTTGATTAATATTGATGATATGGGTAGTACAAGAGTAGATCTACCACGAGATTGGAGTGGCTAAACCCTAGAAGCTAGCCTATGGTATGATTGTTGTTCGTCCTACGGACTAAAACTCTCCGGTTTATATAGACACCGGAGAGGGCTAGGGTTACACAGAGTCGGTTACAATGGGAGGAGATCTTCATATCGTATCTCCAAGCTTGCCTTCCACGCCAAGGAAAGTCCCATCCGGACACGAGACGGAGTCTTCAATCTTGTATCTTCATAGTCCGGGAGTCCGGCCAAAGGTCTTAGTCCGGCCATCCAGACACCCCCTAATCCAGGACTCCCTCAGTGGGCATACGCCCTTTCTGCAAAACTAATCCGGCTCCAAAGGTAAATCGCCAAGCCGAACAAATTATCTCCAGTATTGATGCTTTTACCTGTACTCAAACTTTCGCTGATTTTCACAGGTTGATGACAAGTTTTGGAAGGTTAAATATGACCATGAAGCTGCAAAAAGGGACATGAAGGCCAAGAGAGCCGCCAGGAGAGCCTCCGCAAAGAAACGCGGAAAGAAACCCAACGGTTCTGAGCAGCTTCAGCTAGATGATTCGTCTGAGTCGGAGGTAGCCCTTGACTCCCTTGGCTCATTTTTTAATTACCTTATTGATACTGATTATGATCAGGATGACACGGGCACAAGCCGCGGGGTGGAAGAAGAGGTAAATATCATTTCCTCCAACTCAGAGCCTTTGCCGCGCCCGAAAATCCGCCAAGTAACCCGAAAAGTAAGATTTTCACATCCTTTAGCTTATCAAGATCCTCAATTTCTTTTGAAGCGACAGATTCATGAGAGCCGGAGGCAGACCTGTACTAGCAAAGACATAGAGCTCTCCTCCGTCTTAACCAACACACCAAGGAAGCATCGGAATGAGGTCATCTCCATCTTAGATTCCTCTTATCCTTTGGCGGGTCTCACTCGTCAGCCACTGAATCCTTCTGACTCAAATTACCAGGAAACTTCTCCTTCTTCCGGCGACTCTATCCAATCAAATCTGCCGGCTTTCAAGACCGCTCCAAGGTAATAATGATTTTAACTATCTTGTACTTTGAATTTTTATGCTTATACTGACCTTTTGATCTTATACAGGGGCAAAGCAAAGGTTAGTAAGAAGGCCAAGAAGGATAAACCGGTCGAGGAGCCAACTCTCAAAGAGTCGGTACTTCAGACGGTTATACCAGAGACTTCTACTACTGAGCCGCCGCCTGAACCAATGCATGAACCGCCAACATCGGCCGCTGACCCTCCTACCGAGCATGCTCCTGATGGCTTTGAAAATCCTGAAGTCTCAAGACCTGCCAAGACAAATGACCCTCAAGAAGCTGAAGTTGAGGTTATCAAGACCAGCTATACTGAGCCGGGAAGTCCTACTGTCCTTGCCAAATGCACTGCCAAAGAAGAACTCCTAGAACACCGTAAGGTCAGATTTGACCTTACGGATTATTCTCATATGAATGTTGGAGAAATTTTATCTGGCTATCTCAGCCAAGTGCACAGTAGCCGCGACGTTGAAATCGACATGGTGAACTAGATGCACCATAAGTTTAAGGTATGACCTCTTCTCTCCCCCAAGTCTATTGCTTATGAATAATATGCTGCCGACTTAGGAAAACATTAGACACTTATTAACAATGCCTTGAGATGAAAAACTTGTAAAAACTCCGGCTTAATATGTAGCCCCCAAGGGCCGGTTTAATCAAAGTGAATGAGCCGGTCCTTCAGATGCTTATATGAACCATATCAACTGTGTAATTTGAACTGCAATATGCATTAGCCCCCAAGTGGCAAGTAGTCTTGCTTTCAAAGTGCTTGGGACTTTAATTTTGTGAATCGTCAATCTTATGAGCCGCCATAGACTTCCACGGTAGACATTAGCCCCCAAGTGCCAAGTAGTATTGCTTGCAAGGTGCTTGGGACTTGAATATAATATGCTAATAATCATGATTTTGATCCGGTATTTGTGCAGGTTACCACCAGTCAATTGCAAACAAAAATTTCTGATTTAAAGAACCGCCTGCAAGCTCAAGAAACAGAAACCCAAAGGGCCAACTCCAAGTTTGAATTCAGTGTATCTGAACAAGAGAAACTGAAGGCCAACTTTGAAGCAGAGAGAAAAACTTGGGCTAATGAAAAGAATGCCTTAACTGAACGGGCTATCAATTCAGAGGCGGCTCTTGAAAAGGCAACCAATGAACTGTCCATCTTGAAACGCCATGTGACCCAGATGGTTACCGTAGTCTTTGGTAAGTCGCCCTGCAAGTTAGAAAACTATACTTTTCAATGATCATATAAATTTGTTTCTTAACACACCTGACATTGCTACATAGGCCCCAGGAGCTCAAATCTGAACCAGGATTCTCTGATAAAGCTGAAGGCGGTTTATACACTGGTAGAACAACTCTACACTGGGTCTCAGTGCACCTTAGCCACCATGGCCCTGTGCAATGAAGTTCCTACACTTTTGGCGGATGTGCTAAGGAAGCTTTCTGTCTTGCCCCAATGGATTACCTAACTGAAGTGGGCGTTTACGAGAGCCGGAGTTGTAGCTGCTTTGAGCCGGGCCAAGGCTTGGCTTCCGGAACTAGACCCGACTGACATTGCTATTGGGTATCTGAGCCTCAAAGAAGATGGTGCGCCCTTTGAACAAGAAGGTTTTGCTGCCTGTGTGAAGGCAATACGCCATGTGGCCACCGTAATTGCTGAAGAAGCGGACCTATCCAAGTACCAGGCGGGTTACGATGCAGAGAACCAGAGAATCCCAACACCACAATATATCCTGACAAGCCTGATTCCTCCAACTCGTAAGGATACCTTTGCTCCTGAGATTGACCCGGCCGGGCTATTTGATGACGAAGCTAAATTTAAAGCTTTGAGTGGCATTGACTGGTCGTCATCAACCTTCCAGGCCCAGGAGCAGGACGAAGAAGTGGAAAGGGTTGATCCGGAAGCTTCAGGCAACCAAGAGAACTAATCCGTTGGTCGGCTCATGTTTGTAGCCTAGCTAAAAAACAATGCTTAATCATTTTGACTCGGGGAGTCATGTAATAGGAGTAGAAATGACTTTGTTGTGCCGTGCCTTCGTGCACGTTTTGATGCCTTAACACTTATTTAAATCTCCATCATATGTTTACTCATGTCTTATGCTTTTCTATTTCCTTTGTGCATAAGAAATCCTGTAATCAGTCTTGCACATAGAGGTAGATCACAGAGACCCTCGGCGGCTCACCGCAGGGCAGGTCATAATTATCCCACATATTTATAAATGTTAAATATAAGTTATAAACAATTCTGATTAGAACTTGTAATATAACTGTGATAACATCATACCTGAGATATCAAATTTTTACTGCCGGTTTAAATGACCTGGACAGTAAGGGTGATGACTCAGTTTATAAACCATGACCTTCTCTTGGAATTTGTCACAAGTCGGGCCACTGACTGCTTCAAAGTTAAGCCAGCTCAAAAAACCTTATATGTCTTAAATCATGGACAAAAAAGGTCACAAGACAAATCCAAAGTGTTCTTTCAAAAATACTTAAGCAAAAAGAATAAAAATACAAACTTAAGGCTTCTGATTCGAATACAATCAGTAAACCGTACCAAAGGGGTTAAGCTAGGGTTCGAATACGACCATGTAGCCCCCAATGGCTTTGGCATTGCGCCGATCAAGAGGGTACCGGAAACTATGTTCTCTTTGGTTCGAATACGACCTATGTTTGAACAGGAAGCCCCCAAATGACCTTAAGAATATTTAACGACTCTGGTTCCAATACGATCTGGGTCGGACCCAAGAGGGGTTAAGCTATGATTCTAATACGATCAAGAAGCCCCCAAGTAGGTTTTGGCATTGCGCCAATCAAGTGGGTACCGACAGCTATGTTCTCTTTGGTTCGAATACGACCTATGTTTGAACAGGCAGCCCCCAAGTGACATTGAGAATATTTTAACGACTCTGATTCGAATATGATCTGAGTCTGACCAAAAAGGGGTTAAGCTATGATTCGAATACGATCCAGCCCCCAAGTGATCAAGTCTGTTTGAACAGCTATGATTCGAATACGATCAGGAAGCTGTGCCAAAGGAGTTAAGCTAGATTCGAATACGATCAGCCCCCAATGGTCCTTTTGAATTTATGACAATGAAGACATATGATCTTTGGGGATGAAAAGGACAGAGGTCCTGCTTTATTACTTAATATATACATCACCAAGATATGTACATCATGAGAGCCGGTGGCTCAAGTGTAGTAAGGGCGAAGATGAGCTATATTCCACGATCGGCGGGTCTCCTCCTCCGACTTACGTGAGTCTTTGCGCTCTCGAATGTCGATAAGGTAGTATGACCCGTTGTTTAAGTTCTTGCTGACCACAAAGGGCCCTTCCCAAGGTGGGGATAACTTGTGTGCATCAGTCTGATCCTGGATAAGACGGAGCACCAAGTCGCCTTCTTGAAAGGTTCTAGACTTAACCCGGCGGCTGTGATAACGCCGCAGGTCCTGTTGGTAAATCGCCGAGCGGGCTACTGCCAAGTCACGCTTCTCATCCAATAGGTCAAGTGCCTCCCGACGTGCTTGCTCATTGTTAGCTTCCACATAAGCCGCCACTCGGGGCGAGTCATGGCGGATGTCACTAGGAAGAACCGCCTCTGCTCCATAAACCATGAAGAAAGGGGTATAACCCGTAGATCTGTTGGGGTAGTATTGATGCTCCATAACACAGAAGGCAACTCTTCCACCCAACAACCTGGCGTCCTCGGGAAAGGGACCATAAGCCGGGGCTTCATACCCTTTAGGATTTCTTGATTAGCTCTCTCCGCTTGACCATTAGACTGGGGTGAGCCACTGATGACACATCAAGTCGGATGTGCTCACGTTGACTGAACTCTTCCATGGCACACTTGGAGCGATTCATGCCATTATCTGTTATAATGCTGTGTGGAAAACCAAAACGGAAAATCACCTTTTTCATGAATTGAACCGTCGTGGCTGCATCACACTTGATGACTGGCTCTGCCTCCACCCACTTGGTGAATTTATCAACCACCACCAGAAGGTGGGTTTTCTCATCCTTGGACCTCTTAAAAGGCCCAACCATATCCAGCCCCCAAGTTGCAAACGGCAAGGTGATTGGAATCATCCTCAACTCCTGGGCCGAGACATGGGCTTGGCGTGAAAACTTCTGACAGCCATCACACTTCCTGACCAAATCCTTAGCATCAGCATGAGCTATTAACTAGTAAAAACCATGTCGGAAAGCCTTAGCCACCAAGGATTTTGAACCGACATGATGACCACAATCTCCTTCGTGGATTTCACGCAACATCACACAGCCTTCTTTAGGAGAGACGCAACGTTGAAATGCCCCTGTGACACTGCAATGATGTAACTCTCCATTGACAATAGTCATGGACTTGGACCACCGGATTATCTGTCTGGCCAAAACTTTGTCCTCGGGTAACTCGCCCCGGGTCATATACGCAAGGTATGGCACTGTCCAATCAGGGATAGCATGAAGAACCGCCACCAATTCAGCCTCCGGGTCAGGAATAGCCAGATCCTCCTCCGTTGGTATCTTGACCGACGGATTATGTAGAACGTCAAGAAAAATGTTGGGCGGAACCGGTTTACGCTGAGACCCGAGCTGACTTAAAGCATCCGCCGCTTCATTCTTGCGCCGATCAATGTGCTCGACCTGGTAACCCTTGAAGTGACCAGCAATGACATCGACCTCATGCTGATAAGCCGCCATGAGTGGATACTTAGAATACCAAGTACCAGACACTTGCTGAGCCACTAAATCGGAGTCATCGAAGCAACGCACCAGGATTAAGTTCATCTCGCCATCCGAAGACCATGGAGCAAGGCCTCATACTCAGCTGCATTGTTAGTACAGGGAAACATCAAGCGGAGAACATAACAAAACTTGTCACCTCGAGGGGAAGTAGGAACCACTGCAGCCCCCGAGCCCTCCAATTGTCTGGATCCGTCAAAGTGAATAGTCCAGTATGTGTTATCTGGTTTATCCTCCGGCGCCTGTGAAAGGACCACGATGTCTCCTAGAGGGGGGTGAATAGGCATTTTAAAATCTTTTACAGATTTGGCTATATCCTAATGCGGAAATAAACTAAGCAGATACTTTTCAATCACAAATCCTAAATATACTAGGCTCACTAAGTGCACCAACAACTTAGCATGAACAAGATGAGAACAACGAGGATATGAGTAAGCATAAGTTACACAAACTAACTCAATGTACATCACGAGATATGGAAATGGATAATACACTCACCCACAAGTAGGCAATGCAAGCTTACACAAATTGTATCACAATATATGAAATTGAATGATACAAGCACACTCAAGTAAGCACTACAAGCTTACACAAGATATGTTACAAGCTAGCAATTCGCACTAAATACAAGATAGAACAATAGTACGAAGTATGAAATGCGGACTATAAAGTGTTGGCCTAAATAATCTCTACAATATGGTAACCAACACAATATAACGAGGACAACAAGAAGAGTGAATGCGCGGTCAAGTGACCAAGGTAAACCACAAGTAAGGAGTTAGGGTTAGGGATAACCGATGTCACGGAGACGATGATGTATCCCGGTGTTCACTTCCTTGGAGGGAAGCTAGTCACCGTTAGAGAGGTGGATGTTACCAAGAAGGCACACCAATGCCACAAAGGCTCACCCTATTCTCCTTGATATATCACCACGAAGGCGATTCCCAACCACTAGTGGTAGACCTTGAAATGGCCTTCAAACCTTCACAAACTTTCCGGGGGACAAATCACAAGTTTATTCCTCACCGGAGCACTCCTACCGCCTAGGAGTCTCCAACCTCCAAGAGTAACAAGATCAAGGGGGAAATGCTCAAGACTTGCTGAAATCACGAATTCCTTTGGTCAAGAGAAGGAGAGGGAGTGGATCTTCACTTGAGTGGAATCTCTCTCAAGAACTCTCACAAATCTCTCCGGGATCTAAGATTTGAGGTAGGAGAAAGGAGAGGGAGCTTTTCTTCAAGTGTGGGTCAAGATAGTTCTGTTGCTCAACCCGTCCACGAAGTAGTGAAGGGGTATTTATAGTGTGGCCCCAAATGGCCGTTGGGGCAGAATTCTGCTCAGGAAAGTGTCAGACGTCCGGTGGATTACCGGACGTCCGGTGGCAAAATAGTCACCGGACGTCCGGTGGAACACCGGACGTCCGACGGCTGTAGCACGCCATCAGACGAATGTATCAGGATATTTGCGAAACAGGTTTGACGGACGTCCGACATTTTCCGGACGTCCGGAGACCGGACGTCCGGAACTTACCGGATTTCCGTCCGTTTGATTCTGGATTGGCACACCTGATTTCCGAACGTTACCGGACCTCTGGCCAAAATAACAGCAGGAACCCCAAAACTAAAACATGCATAACTTTCACATCCGGACTCCGATTTTGATGATCTTGGGCTCGTTTTGAAGCTATGGAAAAGCTCCAAGTCCTCAGATAGAGAACCACCCAAAATAAACCAAAATGGAGGGTTCAAATTATGCAAAGGTTAGATCATATATTTTGGGAAACTATTTGGCTTTGGCTTTTCTTTGGTATATAGGATATGAGTGGAATTGTGTATAGAAGATGTTGACTTGAGCAAATCCATCACAAACCCCTTTGATCCCCTCTTAATAGTGCGGGATCCCTATAACTCAAGAATCATAAAAATAGCTACACTACATAGCTATCAAGAATCCATTCTTGAGTGTATATGTTTTCTTTGGTGGTCATCACTCCACAACACTAACGTCAAAGGAACTAATACCTTTGACACAAGCCGTTCAGTTGAGCGTGATGTTGATGTTTCTTCTTGGCTCAAGATGAAGGCAAGACATTGGTGAAGTCTTCAAGTCTCTCCCCCATACACAATGTGGGGAAGCTTTGCTTTGTATTCATCTTCACTTGTCCATCATGTGATCATCCACAAGCTTCAAGCATGTAATCCTTTGGGATGGTTATCTTGAACTTGCCCTTGTCAACCATGATCACCAACACTTGATGTCATCCTCTCATAGACACTTGAAATCTCTTTCTTGATGCGAGCCCATGAGAATCACCTAACCCTCAAAAACATAGACAACACATAGTATGGGTTAGTACACAGAGTGTAATTGATAATTTCTTATCATACCACAAGATCCTATGTGGTGCATCATTTGCGCTCGTGTGTTGACCATTTAGAGTTCGATCTTTGAGCTTCATCTTGGTCAACCTATATCTCTACTCCATGTTTAATCTTGACGTCTTGAAGGGTATATTGAATTCTTCACTTGAATAGCTTGCTTGAATACTTGATCAATCATGACTCAACACATGAGTCCATTATGATCATATCTTTGAGCCACTCCTAGAGTTCATCATTCAAATCATCCTTTTAAGATCTTGATCCATTATGGCTCAAACCATAGCTCTAAGCATGGAACCCTTAAGATACTCCAATGAACTTCATTTTGATCATCTCAATGTAATTGTTGCTTCAAAGGAGTTGTCTTCCATTATTCTTCAATCACATTCCAATGGGACTAACCTTCAAATGTATATCTTAATGCAAACATTAGTCCATAAGGATTGTCATTAATTACCAAAACCACACATGGGGACAACATGTACTTTCAGTCTCCCCCATTTTGGTAATTGATGACAATCTCAACAAGAGGGTTCATATAATGAATTTTTAAACAAGCACACAATTTTTTTCGAGGATAAATTGTATACTTGCGGTGAATAGCATTATTCAAAGAAACTTGATGATATCAAAACCAGTTGTACTAACATCAAAACACTACACAAGCATTTGATGTTAGTAAGACCACAATATAAAGAGTAAGCTCCCCCACAATATATGCATGTGTGAATGAACTTTGAATTTCATTGCATATATTGGTTGATATAAACTAGTCCGAGATTTCTCTATATATTCATTCATGCAACAAGCATATATAACTAGGGTGAATAGCATGAATGACAACAAGAACTACAAAAGATATTTATTTTAAACCCTCTAAACTTCTCCCCCATTGGCAACAAATGCCAAAATGGAAGACAAAACATCTAGAAGACCAATATAGTATGAGTTCCTCCTTGATGTGTGCATATCACAAGATGTGAGTGAACGCAAATGCACATATTCAATAATGAACAATTTGAGGAGCTCAGAATCTATAAAATGCAACTAGATATGAAGATATGAAACAAGCATAAGACATGTGAGGAAAACAGTCAAAACACATGAGTGCGCAAGATTATATGCCAAACATACAAGCACTCACGTCACAACCTCTTAGAGAAGCCACCATAAGAATAAGAGGAAACAAACAAAGTGGCCGGCAAGGAATAAATGATATCAAGGAAAGATATGAACTTTCTCATGTATAAAAATTTCTGAGTGGCCAATCATAATCATGATATGTATCCGCAAAGAAACTTTGCAAACACAAAATAGATGCAATTGATAAGAACATGATATACAGAAGTGAATCCATTATTATACAACTGAAACCTAGTGATAATAGCAAGACACATGGCACAAAGCACATGGCACAAATTGATCTCATTTGCATAACACAAAGTGAAGCAAGCAATCAAATGATCCGATGAGCCAAAAGGATAAAAGAATATTATGATTTGGGCAAATGAGTGTTCTAAGGAAAATAGAGAAGCTCCCCATGATTTGTGCACTATTTAGAATTTTTGTATTTGGATACAAGTGCACAAAATAGGATCATCACTCCCCCAAAATCAATAGGAACACAACACAATTTCAAGCAGGCATAGATAGGAAAGGAAGCCTAGCATTTGCAACAAAGATATGGTTGAGCACCATGTAAATGAGGCAACCTAAGAATAGGCACAACCAAAATGATGTGTGTGAGTCATGTCAAAGCACTTGAGAAGACTAGTATAAGGATGAGAATTAAGCATCAACATAGCCTTGAGTAAATGAGATACAAGGTGCAAGACATGTCCTTCCCACACACATGAAGTTAAGAAGGTCACACACACATCAAGCAAATGGGTTCACACGCTCACTAATAGCAAACTAAAAATCAAAGCTTGTGACAACCCATGATGAAGATAGGAAATAATAGGCTTGTCAAGACAAGCATGAGGACACCAATCTTCACCAAACATGAGTGCACTAAGATGCAAAGAGGTAAGACATGCACTCATTCAACAAATGCTTCCATGGAGCCACCAAAAGGATATAAAAAGTGAATGAAATGGTGGACATGAAAGAATAGGGATATCATCTAGAGATGTAACTTCTCTCACGTGTATAAGATACTAGGTAGATGATATCCACAAAGAAGGATGTACACATAAAATAGTTACAAAAGGAAGGAATAAGATATCCAAACGGGAGTCATAAAATATACCAATGAGATCTTTGCTTGAAAGCATAGCACAGTGGCTTAATATAATCTTATTGTATATTAATGAACTCCAAACACACAACCATCAAAGACATCACAACTAGCAACAAGAGATCATTGTTGGGATGCTTTGAGAAAGGAAACAAGTATCACAGGAACGAGTCAAGAAATTCATGCCATGATGCAACCTACACAAGGTTGACCCCATTTCTCTATATATATGCATGAAGTAAATACTTGTTACCGAGATAGCATTGGTATGAAGTCGTAGATCAATAAAATGTCCAAGCTTGGCTCTAATTTCCTCATAGTGCCACCACCTTCATGAATAAGCCAAGCACCCAATGCTTCTCAAATGTACCTAAAACATTTTAAGTACAATATGGTCCCCAAACTTATTGGGTCCGAAGTAGTTAGCATAACTACAACACATAGGGTAAAACCACTTAAATATGTGCCTATTGATATGAATTTGAATTTCATGCACATCATAGCTATTAAGAATTTGATGGATTTACCATATATATATATTGGATCAAATAAGGCAAACAAGGCATGTGAATTTACACATAGTAAATATGCATGCACAAGCCTACCAAAATCCAGGGAGATACAAATTGGACAAATGACCACATAACCGTTAATACTTCCAATAACATCACTAGTCATTCATGTTGTCCAAAATGAATCAAAGTGACAAATCAACATATGATAGCACACAAAGTTCAACATATGAACCAAGGAAAAAACAATGAGCATATAATATATGCATTGCACACATACTCATAGAAATATCCCACTCAAGTAGATATAGGACACTATAAACAATGAGATAACAAACTCTCATATAGAGCAATAAGATGAATTCGAACAAAATGGTATTTCGGGTTATCATTCGGTGTAGAAACCAAATAAGTACATGATCATCTATACTAACACAAGCATAACATGAGAGTTTAGAAATAACCACAATGCTTGGATAGCATGATATTAACATTCCAACTATATAGATCATCATGTAAAGAAATAATTGGAATAGCTTTAATCAAATGATTTTCCAAATATGATTTTAAAGATAACCATGGGCAAAACCACACAAGAATGCCATACGTAAACAAGACATTGCATGCCACAGAGATATAAGATAATCTCAAATATAAATTCTAAGTGGCATCCCTCAATTGTTCATTATTAACAAGGATTGTGATATGCACAAAGCATATCACTCCCCCATAATATGATGATCCATGTATTATCCACAAGAAGCAAATGAAACCCAACTAAGGATAATTAATGGATGAGAATTTGAGTTTCAAATGAGCTTTACATACCACATAGTAACTAGATAACATTGTACTAACAATACTAGGTGGTATCCCACATACATACACATTTAAGGTTTGTGATATCCGTAAAACATAGCACTCCCCATAATGTGATGATCCAGCCAAGGAAGATTCAACTAATGAAGCAATAAAGGCTTGAAACCACACACGCACAAATATATGAAGTGCATTGCGACCTACACATGCTAGATAACACAAATCAAGCATACTAGGAAGCACAACTATAAAAGCACATGCTAGGTACAAAACCTAAACATGCAAGGGACATAGTAACTTTCAATGTAAACAATGCAAGTACAAGTTACCGCAAAGAGGAGCATTGGATTGATAGATATGATGATAATCCACTTGACTTGGCATTAACCATAACATATGGTGAAAATAGTTTTTCTTCATGAAGTAGCCAAGTCTCCAATGCCCTCCACACACCTATTGATCAAGTTTGAGCTTGATGGTCCCCAACCAAGTTGGGTCCTAAGAAGTTAGTAACAATAGGCTTGGCAACCCAAATGGTCTTGTCCACTTTCAAACTTCTTTGGGAACCCACAAACTTGGCAAACACATTGCCAACAATATCCTTCCTTAGCGAATAATGATTATTGACTATAGGAGGCTTAGAGATGTTACCGTTGGGACAAGATGAAGCTATGTGTCCCTTCTTACGGCAAATATAGCAACATGTGCTCCCTTTCTCTTCTTCTTTACCTTTTCAACTTGGAGAGCATTATCTTGGTTAGGCATGGGAAGAGGCCTTTCATTATCTTGATATTGAACTTGAGGCCACTTCCCTTGATGCTTCACATTTGAAGCCTTCTTCTTCAATGGACAAGATCTCACATGGTGTCCAACATTCTTGCACTTGAAGCAAGTAATGTTGGCCGAATTCTTGACTTGATCTTGTCCCTTCTTCTTGTTCTTGGACTTCTTCTTGTTGGAGATGAAATCAAGTCCTATTTTTTCTTGAGGGTCCTTTTGCACACTCAAGATATTATCACAACATTTTTCCAAGTCTTTCTTCAAACTAGTGACTTGGGCCTTGAGCTCTTTATTTTCCTCTACAAGGTTAGTATTAACAAAAGAACTAGAGGAAGTAGAAGCTTCATTGTTAGAGCAACAAGGCATGGTGAGCAATTCATTACAAGATGTACCAATATCATGTAGAGAGGAATTGCAAGGACTAGCACATGACAATAAGGCATTTCGAGTAGAAGATGTGCTAATATCCACATGAGACTCACATGATTTTACCTTGGTGACCATAGCCTCATGAGCTAACTTTAACTCATCATGAGAGATTAGAAGATCCTCATGAGTGCCCGAGAGCTTTTTATGACTTTCTCCCAATTTACCATAATTGCTAGTTAGCAAATCAAGTTGAGTCCTTAGCTCAACATTTTCTGTTAATATCGATGCTTCACACAAGATAGAGTTAGTAGCACAAGCATCATTATCAATATGAGAGGAGCATGTAGAAGCTAGAGACTCCGCATGAGTAGCTTGAAGTTCCTCATGAGACTTAGAGAGTTTGGTGAGCTCTCCTTTGACCTTCTTGTAGTCGAGATCAAGGTGCTCAAAATCCTCTTTAAGTTTACAATGAGTAACTTCAATCTCTTCTTTTAAAGACCTCAAGTCACTAAGACATTGATGAGCCATAGCAAGTTCATGTTCAAGTTGTTCACTTTTTGCTTGCTCGTAAAGAAATAAGTCGTTACGTTTTTGAAAGCAAGCAAGAACATCTTGGAGCCTTTTATAAGTGTTATTTTTAGCTCTACGAAGAGTTTTCCCAATCTCATAGAGATTTTGAGTCAAGACTTCGTCATCTTCCTCATTACAACTATCATCATTATCACTAAGAGAAGATGATACCTCGTCATTACCTCTTGCCATGAGGCACATGTGAACACAAGGGGTTGATGATGATTCTTTTGGAGAAGAGGGTTCTTCATCAATCAAGCATGCCTCATCTTTCTTGATTTCCTCTACATGGTTAGTCATAGAAAAACTAGAGGAAACCAAAACATTTATATCATGGCAACATGGGAGATCAAGCATATTATCACAAATGAGCATAACACCATCATTACATGATATTTCTTCACTCACCATGTCATTACCTTGTGGTATGCCACATGTTGGTGAAGTGAAAGATGTTGAGGTATGCAAGTAATCGGAGGTGGAAGCAATAGAGAGCTCTTAATGATTTAAAAATGTGGAGAACTCCTCCATTAACTCCCCAAAAAGAATATTGTCTTCATGAAGATTGGACCCACCATATATATCTTCAATTTTGGTCCAAGCATCATGAGCCAACGAACAAGACGAGATTGACTTGAACACCTCAAAGGTTATAGCTTGGTGAATGGTACTTAAAGCTTCACTATAAAGATGCATATCACCAAGTGACGGACATTGTCCATCCTTTAGATTTGAATTTCCTACAACCACAATCTGCAAAGCATTTGGACCCATGGCCCGAAAATGACAAAGCATGTGTAATCTCCACATAATGTAATTTGTTCCATTAAAACAAAATGTGTCATCATGCACTAGTTCACTAGTCGACATCGTTACTCTCTAGGCGGTTAAGCCTAATAAGGAGAGACCTTGCTCTGATACCAATTGAAAGGACCATGATGTCGCCTAGAGGGGGGTGAATAGGCGTTTTAAAATCTTTTACGGATTTGGATATATCCTAATGCGGAAATAAACTAAGCGGATACTTTTCAAGCACAAATCTTAAATATACTAGGCTCACTAAGTGCACCAACAACTTAGCATAAACAAGATGAGAACAACACGATATGAGTAAGCACAAGTAAGTCACACAAACTTACTCAGTGTATATCACGAGGTATGGAAATGAATAATACACACAACCACAAGTAAGCAATACAAGCTTACACAAATTGTATCACAATATATGGAATTGAATGATACAAGCAAACTCAAGTAAGTTACACAAACTTACTTGAGCAATATCACAATATATGGAAGTTTATAACACAAGTTAGCAATTCACACTAATCACAATGTATATCAATAGTACCAAGTATGAATTGCGGAATATGAAGTGTATGCCTAAATAATCTCTACAAGGAAATGGCCAACACAATATAATCAACCACCACAATATAATGAGGACAACAAGATATAGTGAATGCACGGTCAAATGACCAAAGTAAACCACAAGTAAGGAGTTAGGGTTAGGGATAACCAAAGTCACGGAGACGAGGATGTATCCCGATGTTCACTTCCTTGGAGGGAAGCTAGTCACCGTTAGAGAGGTGGATGTTACCACGAAGGCACACCAACGCCACGAAGGCTCACCCTATTCTCCTTGAGATATCATCATGAAGGCGATTCTCAACCACTAGTGGTAGACCTTGAGGCGGCCTCCAAACCTTCACAAACTTTCTGGGGGACAAATCACAAGTTGATTCCTCACCGGAGCACTCCTACCGCCTAGGAGTCTCCAACCTCCAAGAGTAACAAGAACAAAGGGGAAATGCTCAAGACTTGCTCAAATCACGAATTCCTTTGGTCAAGAGAAGGAGAGGGAGTGGATCTTCACTTGAGTGGAATCTCTCTCAAGAACTCTCACAAATCTCTCTGGGATCTAAGATTTGAGGTAGGAGAAAGGAGAGGGAGCTTTTCTTCAAGTGTGGGTCAAGATAGTTGTGTTGCTCAACCCCTCCACGAAGTGGTGAAGGGATATTTGTAGTATGGGCACAAATCTGGCCGTTAGGGGGGAATTCTGCTCAGGAAAGTGTCGGACGTCCGGTGGATTACCGGACGTCCGGTGGCAAAACAGGCAGCGGACGTCCGGTGGAACACCGGACGTCCGACGGCTGTAACACGCCATCAGACGAATATATCAGGATATTTGTGAAAACAGGTTTGACGGACGTCCGACATTTTCCGGACGTCCGGAGACCGGACGTCCGGAACTTACCGGATTTCCGTCCGTTTGATTCTGGATTGGCGCACCGGATTTCCAGACGTTACCGGACGTCCGGCCAAAATAACAGCAGGAACCCCAAAACTAAAACATGCATAACTTTCACATCCGGACTCCGATTTTGATGATCTTGGGATCGTTTTGAAGCTATGGAAAAGTTCCAAGTCCTCAGATAGAGAACCACCCAAAATAAACCAAAATGGAGGGTTCAAATTATGCAAAGGTTAGAACATATATTTTGGGAAACTATTTGGCTTTGGCTTTCTTTGGTATATAGGATATGAGTGAAATTGTGTATAGAAGATGTTGACTTGAGAAAATCCATCACAAACCCCTTTGCTCCCCTCTTAATAGTGCAGGATCCCTATAACTCAAGAATCATTAAAATAGCTACACTACATAGCTATCAAGAATCCATTCTTGAGTGTATATGTTTCTTTGGTGGTCATCACTCCACAACACTAACGTCAAAGGAACTAATACCTTTGACACGATCCATTCACTTGAGCTTGATGTTGATGTTTCTTCCTGGCTCAAGATGAAGGCAAGACATTGGTGAAGTCTTCAAGTCTCTCCCCCATACACAATGTGGGGAAGCTTTGCTTTGTATTCATCTTCACCTGTCCATTATGTGATCATCCACAAGCTTCAAGCATGTAATCCTTTGGGATGGTTATCTTGAACTTGCCCTTGTCAACCATGATCACCAAACACTTGATGTCATCCTCTAATAGACACTTGAAATCTCTTTCTCGACGCGAGCCCATGAGAATCACCTAACCCTCAAAAACATAGACAACACATAGTATGGGTTAGTACACAGAGTGTAATTGATAATTTCTTATCATACCACAAGATCCTATGTGGTGCATCATTTGCGCTCGTGTGTTGACCATTTAGAGTTTGATCTTTGAGCTTCATCTTGGTCAACCTATATCTCTACTCCATGTTTAATCTTGACGTCTTGAAGGGTATATTGAATTCTTCACTTGAATGGCTTGCTTGAATACTTGATCAATCATGACTCAACACATGAGTCCATTATGATCATATCTTTGAGCCACTCCTAGAGTTCATCATTCAAATCATCCTTTTAAGATCTTGATCCATTATGGCTCAAACCATAGCTCTAAGCATGGAACCATAAGATACTTCAATGAACTTCATTTTGATCATCTCAATGTAATTGTTGCTTCAAAGGAGTTGTCTTCCATTATTCTTCAATCACATTCCAATGGGACTAACCTTCAAATGTATATCTTAATGCAAACATTAGTCCATAAGGATTGTCATTAATTACCAAAACCACACATGGGGACAACATGTACTTTCACGCATGTAACTCTGTCCAATCGTTGATGAAATCCACCAGTGCTTGAGATTTGATAGCAGTATGAGGCACATCTTTAAAACCATGAGGCCCAAGCTCAATGGCCCACTTGGCGACTCGCCCAGTAGCCTCTCTGTTCTGGATGATATCCCCCAAAGGAGCAGAACTAACCACAGTGATGGGATGACCCAGAAAATATTGCTTAAGCTTCCGGCTTGCCATGAACACCCCATAAACGAGCTTTTGCCAATGTGGATACCTATGTTTGGACTCAATGAGCACCTCACTGATGTACTAAACCGGCCGTTGAACCGGATATTCCTTACCAGACTCCTTGCGTTTCACCACAATGGCTACACTGACAGCACGTGCATTAGCGGCCACTTATAACAGTAGTGGCTCTTTATCAATAGGAGCAACAAGAACCGGCGGCTCAGCCAATTGTCTCTTCAAATCCTCAAAGGAAATATTAGTCGCATCACTCCAGACAAAATCATCTATCTTCTATGTGATAAAGCGGTATGGCCTTCTTGCCTAACCGGCTTATGAACCGGCTTAAAGCAGCAATACGACCCGCCAAGCGCTGAACATCATTGATACACTTGGGTTTTGCCAAAGAGGTGATAGACTTGATCTTCTCCGGGTTATCCTCAATGCCTCTATTAGAAACCAGAAATCCCAAGAGCTTGCCTGCTGGCACCCCAAAGACGCACTTTGTCGGGTTAAGCATCATGTTGTACACCCGGAGGTTATCAAAGTTCTCCTTGAGGTCATCTATCAGTGTTTCCTTCTCTCTGGACTTCACCACAATATCATCCACATAAGCATGCACATTACGGCCAATCTGAGTATGAAGGCAATTCTGCACGCAACGCTGATAAGTCGTCCGGGCACTCTTAAGCCCAAAAGGCATAGAAACATAGTAGAAGGCTCCAAAAGGAGTAATGAACGTCGTCTTCTCCTGGTCCTTGACCGCCATCTTGATCTGATGATATCCAGAATAAGCATCCAAAAAACTCAGACGCTCACATCCCGCAGTAGCATCAATAATTTGATCAATACGCGGGAGAGCAAAGGGATCAACCGGACAAGCCTTGTTTAAGTCCGTGTAACCCACACACATACACCAAGTGTCGTTCTTCTTGAGCACTAGCACCGGGTTAGCTAACCACTCCGGATGAAACACCTCAATGATAAACCCGGCCACCAAGAGCCGGGCCACCTCTTCGCCAATGGCCTTGCGTCTCTCTTTGTTAAACCACCGAAGGAACTACTTGACTGGCTTAAACTTCAAATCAATGTTGAGAGTGTGCTCAGCGAGTTCTCTCGGTACACCCGGCATGTCAGAAGGTTTCCATGCAAAGATGTCCCGATTCTCACGGATGAACTCGATGAGCGTGCTTTCCTATTTGGGATCCAGATTGGCACTGATACTGATCACCAGGAACAAAATCAACCATCTTGGTATCTTCCGCCGATTTAAACTTCATCTCTGGCTCACGCTTTGTGGTAGGCTTCTTCAAGGATGTCATATCTGTCGGGTCAACATTGTCTTTATAGTATTTTAACTCTTCTGCGGCACAGACCGACTCAGCATAAGCCGCGTCACCTTCCTAGCACTCCAGAGCCACCTTTCGACTGTCATGAACCATAATGGTCCCTTTCTGACCCAACATCTTCAGCTGCAGATACACATAACATGGACGTGGCATGAACTTGGCATAAGTCGGCCGCCCAAACAAAGCATGATACAGGCTCCTGATCTTGACCACCTCAAAGGTTAATTTCTCGGCCCTGGAGTCATACTCATCTCCAAAGGCTACCTCCAGCTCAATCTTGCCTACTGGGTAAGCCGACTTACCAGGAACTACACCGTGGAAAACAGTATTGGACTGCTTAAGATTTTTATCTGTTAACCCCATACGACGGAAGGTCTCATAATAAAGGATATTGATGATGTTGCCTCCATCCATGAGTACCTTAGTGAATTTGTACCCCCTAACTTGAGGCGCTACCACTAAAGCCAAATGACCCAGATTGGCAACCCGGGGCGGGTGATCCACCTGACTCCATATGATGGGCTGCTCAGACCACCGCAAGTATCGAGGAACTGTCGGCTCAACAGCGTTCACTGCCCTCTTGTGAAGCTTCTGATCCCGCTTACATAAGCTTGTGGTGAAAACATGCTATTATCCATTGTTTAATTGCTTTTGATTACTTTGATAGCCAGACTGCTGCTGCTGCTGCTGACCTCCCTGGCCAGACTCTTGATTGTAGCCGCCATGACCACCCTGATTAAAATTGCCTTCATTGTTCTGGTGGCCCTGAAAGCCGGAACCAGAACCGCCACCTCCATTGTTCGGGCCATGAAAGCCGCCACCTCCTGAACCGCTGCCCGACCCATGATTACCATTGAATATATTGGAATTTTTGAAGGCCTTCCTGATAGTGCAATCCTTCCACAGGTGAGTAGCCGACTTCTCTTCTGTGCCATGCTTCGGGCAGGGTTCATTTAACAACTGTTCGAGAGTAGGACCTGACCCGCCCGATCGAGGAGGTGGCCTCCCCTTACGCCGCTGATTGTTGCCATGTGCATTGGTGTTAGCCACAAACTCCGAGCTACCATCCGCCTTACGCTTATTATTGCCGCCTTGACTGGCCGGGTTAGGCTGAGTGCCCTTAGCGTTGCTGCTCTTCTTTCCCTTCCCTGCCCTCTCATCGTCAGACTCGGGATCCTTGGTACTATCAGAGTCAGCATATTTAACCAGAGCCGCCATCAACTGACCCATGTCAGGACAGTCTTGCTTGAGCCGCCCCAGCTTCATCTTCAGAGGCTCAAAACAGCAATTCTGCTCTAACATTAATACTGCAGAGATGACATCCATCTTATTAGAGGAATGTATTATTTCCCTGACCCGATGCACCCAATGGGTCGTAGACTCACCCTCCTATTGTTTGCAACTAGTCAGGTCCACAATCGACATGGGCTGCTTGCATGTATCCTTAAAGTTCTGGATAAACTTCTCCTTTAATTCAGCCGATGAACCAACGGAATTAGGTGGCAACGCCTTCAACCAATTACGGGTCGTCCCATCCAACATCATGGTGAAGTACTTGGACATTGCAGCGTCACTGACTTCTAGAAACTTCATGGCCATCTCATAACTTTCAATCCATGCTCCAGGCTGTAAATCAGCCGTGTAATTCGGTACCTTACGAGGCCCCTTAAAATCCTTGGGCAACCGCTTGTTACGCAGAGCCGGCACCAAACAAGGTACACCCCCGGTTCTGGTGACCACTCCTGCCTCAACTGACGCCGTTGGATAAACCGCCAGGGGCTGATAAGCCGCTAGCTGTGCTGCCTGCTGAGCCGCCTGCTCAATTTGCTGATGCACTCTGTCCTGATTATGCACATTAGGATCCCCACCCTGAGCCGGGTTGTACCCGCGCGGCTGATTGCGGTGATGGGCATTGCTTGACACGGCTAGCGAATCTAAGTGCCTGCTATAACTCTTGCTCCGGCTCGGGCGTGGGGTGGAATGAATCCTGTCTCTACTATAAGAGTATGCCTCTTGCTGTGCTAAAGCGGTCTGAATAAGAGCTCTGATCCTCCGGGTTTCAACCGTCATTGGTGAATCACCATCAGCTGGGAGAGCCGCCAGTCGTGCTGCCGCCGCGATCATGTTTTCCAGCGGGTTAGAGTAATGACCCGGTGGTGTCGGCACATAAGGGGGCAGAGCAGTATTCAGACGTGGGGGTCCCATGACCTGTTGTTGAATCGGCATGTTGGTCTCAGGTGCTGTGACCTGATTTACTCCCGACGGGTTACTGGGTCCCGCTCTGGCTGTCTGGAAAAGGTTCCTAGGATCATAAACCGGAGGCAGACGAGATTGAGCCTTCTGGTACCTTCTCCTCATAACCTCATTTGACGCGTTCTGCTCCATCATGAGTTGAAAAGCCTGTGATTGAATCTGATGTGCTCGGACATCCAAAGCCACCCACTCAGCAGTCATCCTGACGTCTTCTGCCGCTAGGTTTTCTTTAGCTTGTGCTATATCAAGCTTCAATTGTGCCACCTCCGCATCATGTTGAGCCTGATCCACCGGGTTGACCACGGCGGTTAATAGGGTCAACAACTTATCAATGAGATCCATCAACACTTGAGCCGGCGAGCGCACAGGGCCTCCTGCCCTGGCCGCTGTTGTCCCGGAGGTCATGGCCGCCGCAGTTGATGAAGTTAACACGGGTTGGGTACCTGCCATGAAGATTCCGACTCTGCTTGGCGGCTCAAAGGGGTCTGGAATACAGCCGCCATCAGAATAGCCCCCAAGCCCTCCATCTTGCAGTTGATACAACAAATCCGTCTCACCTGTGGACGACTCACCATCAGAGTAGATGTCCGTCTCACCGCCGGAGTCAGATCCTTCAGAAAATTCTCCTCCATGGATGCATCCCATGAAGGCACGCCTCTCGGCGGGTTGAGCCCTGGAGGGTCTCACATGTTGAGCCGTCTCGATGATGTCGGTGCAGATGTACGGCTCAGGGCCCGGCTTGCCGATGTTTCCGATGAAGACGTGGATTCCGCCGAAGGGGACCCGGTACCCGTCCTCAATTGAGCCGGCGTCGGGGCCCCAGCCTGCGTCATTGATGTAGAGCTTGCTCTGACGACTCTTGGTCATCCAGCCCACAACGTATCCCTTGAGCCCTTCGAAGCTGCCCTTCAAGAACTCAAATCCACCGTGCGCTGGCCCCATGGTGGGCGCCAACTGTCGTGGAATTGTCACATCAGATGTCCTAGCGTAAGGACTTAGTCGTGGAGCCATCGCAACTAGGAAGCTTAAAGGGGTTAAACGGGACAAAGGACATGAGGTTTATACTGGTTCGGCCCATTGCGGTGAAGGTAAAAGCCTACGATCCAGTTTTGGGTGGGATTGCTTATGAATCGATAACCAGGGAGCAAATCCGCTTGACCTAGTTCTCGATCTGATGTTACTTGCCCTGAACTGCCGCAGGGTCGTCCCTTTATATACAGAGGTCGACGCCCAGCGGCTCATAGAGTCCCGGCCGGTTCATAAATAGTGTCCGGCTCGGTCTCTCTTTGTTTCTACCTTACAATACAAGTTTACTCATACATGGCGGTTTATCTCTACAGGCCTTAAGTCGCCTTTGGGCCTTGGGCCTTCAAGTGAACCGCCATCTTCAAGTGTCTTCAATGGGCTTTGTCATAGGTGTGACCCGGCCCCTCCTGGGCGGGTCATAATTAATAGTTATATCCCAACAACTTCACTATGAAATTCTTTGAACTTTTCAAATGTTCCAGACTTGTGTTTCATTAAGTAGATATACCCATATCTGCTCAAATTGTCTGTGAAGGTCAGAAAATAATGATACCTGCCATGAGCCTCTACACTTATCGGACTGCATTCGGTATGTATTATTTCCAATAAGTCATTAGCTCGTTCCATAGTTCTGGAGAACGGAGTTTTAGTCATCTTGCCCATAAGGCACGGTTTGCAAGTATCAAATGATTCATAATCAAGTCATTTCAAAAGTTCATCAGCATGGAGTTTCTTCATGCGCTTTACACCGATATGACCCAAACGGCAGTGCCACAAATAAGTTGCACTATCATTATCAACTTTGCATATTTTGACATCAATATTATGAATATGTGTATTACCACGATTGAGATTCAATAAACCATCAACATTGGAACTACTTCCAACACACATCGTCACTTCATCCTCAACTAGTCTCTATTTATTCTGCAACTCCTGTTTTGAGTTACTAATCTTAGCAACCGAACAAGTATCAAATACCCAGGGGCTACTATGAACACTAGTAAGGTACACATCAACAACCTGTATATCAAATATACCTATGTTCACTTGGCCATCCTTCTTATCCGCAAAATGTTTGGGGTAGTTCCGCTTACAGTGACCATTTCCTTTGCAGTACAAGCACTCAGTTTCAGGCTTAGGTCCAGCTTTGGGCTTCTTCATGGGAGTGACAACTTGCTTGCCATTCTTCTTGAAGTTCCCTTTTTCCCCTTTGCCCTTTTCTTGAAACTAGTGGTCTTGTTTAATTATCAACACTTGATGCTCTTTCTTGATTTCTACCTTCGTCGATTTCAGCATCACAAAGAGCTCGAGAATCGTTTTCATTATCCCCTGCATACTATAGTTCATCACGAAGTTCCAGTAACTTGGTGATGGTGAATAGAGAACTCTGTCAATCACTATCTTATCTGGAAGATTAACTCCCACTTGATTCAAATGATTGTAGTACCCAGACATTCTGAGCAAATGCTCACTAGTTGAGCAATTATCCTCCATCTTTTAGGCAAAATACTTGTCATAGGTCTCATACCTCTTGACACGGGCATGAGTCTGAAATACCAATTTCAGCTCTTGGAACATCTCATATGCTCTGTGACGTTTCAAAAACATTTTTGAAGTCCCGGTTCTAATTCGTAAATCATGGTGCACTAAACTATCAAGTAGTCATCATATTGAGCTAGCCAACATTCATAACGTCTGCATCTGCTCCTGCAATAGATCTATCACCTAGCGGTGCATCAAGGACATAATTCTTCTGTGCAGCAATGAGGATAAACCTCAGATCACGGACCCAGTCCGCATCATTGCTACTATCATCTTTCAACTTAGTTTTCTCTAGGAACATACAAAAACATAGGGAAGCTACAACGCGAGCTATTGATCTACAACATAATTTCCAAAATACTATCAGGACTAAGTTCATGATAAATTAAAGTTCAATTAATCATATAACTTAAGAACTCCCACTTAGATAGACATCCCTCCAGTCATCTAAATGATCGCGTGATCCAAATAAACTAAACCATGTCCGATCATCACGTGAGATGGAGTAGTTTTCAATGGTGAACATCACTATGTTGATCATATCTACTATATGATTCACGCTCGACCTTTCGGTCTCCAGTGTTCCGAGGCCATATCTGCATATGCTAGGCTCGTCAAGTTTAACCCGAGTATTCTGCATGTGCAAAACTGGCTTGCACCCGTTGTATGTGAACGTAGAGCTTGTCACACCCGATCATCATGTGGTGTCTCAGCACGAAGAACTGTCGCAATGGTGCATACTCAGGGAGAACACTTATACCTTGAAATTTTAGTAAGGGATCATCTTATACTGCTACCACCGAACTAAGCAAAATAAGAAGCATAAAAGATAAACATCACATGTAATCAAAATATGTGACATGATATGACCATCATCATCTTGTGCCTTTGATCTCCATCTTCAAAGTACCATCACGATCTCCATCGTCACCGGCATTACACCATGATATCCATCATCTTAATCTCTATCAACGTGTCGTCACATGGTCGTCTCGCCAACTATTGCTTTTGCAACTATTGCTATCTCATAGCGATAAAGTAAAGCAACTACATGCCGCTTGCATCTTATGCAATAAAGAGACAACCATAAGGCTCTTGCCAGTTGCCGATAACTCTAACAAAACATGATCATCTCATATAACACATCATGTCTTGACCATATCACATCACAACATGCCCTGCAAAAACAAGTTAGACGTCCTCTACTTTGTTGTTGCAAGTTTTATGTGGCTGCTACGGGCTTCTAGCAAGAACCGTTCTTACCTACACATCAAAACCACAATGTTTTTTCATCAAGTGTGTTGTTTAAACCTTCAACAAGGACCGGGTGTGGCCACACTTGATTCAACTAAAGTTGGAGAAACAGACACCCGCCAGCCACCTATGTGCATAAGCACGTCGGTAGAACCAGTCTCATGAACAAGGTCATGTAATGTCGGTCCGGGCGACTTCATCCAACAATACCGCCGAATCAAAGTATGACATGATGGTAAGCAGTATGACTATTATCGCCCACAACTCTTTATGTTCTACTCGTGCACATAACATCTACGCATAGACCTGACTCTGATACCACTGTTGGGGAACGCAGTAATTTCAAAAAAATTCCTACGATCACACAAGATCTATCTAGGAGATGCATAGCAACGAGAGGGGAGAGTGTGTCCATGTACCCTCGTAGACCGAAAGCGGAAGCGTTATGTAACGCGGTTTATGTAGACGAACGTCTTCGCGATCCAACTGATCAAGTACCGAACGCACGATACCTGCGCGATCTGCACACGTTCAGCTCGATGACGTCCCTTGAACTCTAGATCCAGCTGAGACCGAGGGAGAGTTCCATCAGCATGACGGCATGGTGATGATGATTATGAAGTTACCAACGCAGGGCTTCGCCTAAGCACTACAACGATATGACCAAGGTGGAAAACTGTGGAGGGGGGCACCGCACACGGCTAAAAATCAACTTGTGTGTCTATGAGGTGCCCCCTCTCCCGTATATAAAGGAGGAGAGGACAGGGCGGGCCGGACACAAGGGGCGTGCCCAAGGGTGGGAGTCCTACTCCAAGTAGGAGTAGGTTTCCCCCTTTCCTAGTCCAACTAGGAGGAGAAGGAAGGAGATGGAGAGGGAGAGGGAAAGAGGGGTCGCACCCCCCTCCCCTTGTCCTATTCGGACTCCCCTTGGGGGGGGCATGCCACCTCCTGGTGCGACCCTTTCTCCCCTATAGGCCCACTAAGGCCTATTACTTCCGGGGGGTCCGGTAACCCTCCGGCACTCCGGTATTATCCGAAACTTCTCCGGAACACTTCCGGTGTCCGAACATAGCCGTCCAATATATCAATATTTATGTCTCGATCATTTCGAGACTCTGCGTCATGTTCGTGATCTCATCCGGGACTCCGAACAAACTTCGGTACATCAAATCACATAAACTCATAATACCAATCGTCATCGAACGTTAAGCATGCGAACCCTA
Organism: Triticum aestivum; assembly: GCF_018294505.1. Taxonomy (NCBI): domain Eukaryota; kingdom Viridiplantae; phylum Streptophyta; class Magnoliopsida; order Poales; family Poaceae; genus Triticum; species Triticum aestivum. The sequence goes on from NC_057813.1 coordinate 512,913,705, forward strand.
CTGGTTCGAGAGCTATGTAGACATGACCGAGACACGTCTCAGGTCAATAACCAATAGCGGAACCTGGGTGCTCAAATTGGTTCCTACATATTCTACGAAGATCTTTATCGGTCAAACCGCATAACAACATACGTTGTTCCCTTTGTCATCGGTATGTTACTTGCCTGAGATTCGATCATCGATATCATCATACCTAGTTCAATCTTGTTACCGTCAAGTCTGTTTACTCGTTCCGTAATACTTCATCCCGCAACTAACTCATTAGTCACAATGCTTGCAAGGCTTATAGTGATGAGTACTACCGAGAAGGCCCAGAGATACCTCTCGGAAACACGGAGTGACAAATCCTAATCTCAATCTATGCCAACCCAACAAACACCTTCGGAGACACCTGTAGAGCACCTTTATAATCACCCATTTACATTGTGACGTTTGATAGCACACAAAGTGTTGCTCCGGTATTCGGGAGTTGCATAATCTCATAGTCTGAGGAACTTGTATAAGTCATGAAGAAAGTAGTAGCAATGAAACTGTAATGATTAGAATGCTAAGCTAACGGTTGGGTCTTGTCCATCACATAATTCTCCTAATGATGTGATCCCGTTCATCAAATGACAACACATGTCTATGGTTAGGAAACATAACCATCTTTGATTAATGAGCTAGTCAAGTAGAGGCATACTAGGGACACTATGTTTTGTCTATGTATTCGCACATGTACTAAGTTTCCGGTTAATACAATTCCAGCATGAATAATAAACATTTATCATGATATAAGGAAATATAAATAACATTTCTAGGTGCCCGCCCCCTCCCCCTCCTCACTTCCTGCGAAGGTAGGAGAAACTAGGGAACCTTCCCAGACATACACCGACCAAGATATGGTGATGAGGTATAAAAAGCAAACCTTTTCCTTTTATTTGGTTTTAGTTTGATTGCATGGGAGGTAACCATGGAAATTTGTGGCAAATGTGCAATGTTTGCGATGTAGCGGCGATTTTCTTAGTTTGGAGGGGTCAACTTTCAATGACAAATCATTTCTAAACATTATGATGGGCCGGTCCAGGACAAATGATGTCGATATCGAAGGCGCATCGTTGTTGTATTTTGATCATCAGTCTGACCGAGATACGAAAATTGATCAATTCGAGGCCACCGACTTGTCAATGAAGAAGGCAATTCGGGGATGCAACTTTAAGGCCGCTGAGGATGTTGTGCCTGTCCTGGCACGGAAATTTATCTCTCTCTCTCTCTCTCTCTCTCCCTCTTTCTCTCTCTCTCTCCCATCGTCGGGAAAGATCAAACGACAACAAAGCATTCGAAACACATCGAGGAGCGTTTCAAATTTCATCTTGGGCACAAAATGAATTGTACCCTCAAATCTCTCACAAACTAATGCGGTACGATTAAAAAGATGTGCAACGATTGTGCAAGTTGTAAGGAGCAAGTTGTGACACCCTGGATTTTGCCTTTTTCTGAGGATTATTGAATATTTGGTTTGAATACGAATTTTCAATCAACTCTTTTGGACTTGCCACTTGAGAATTATTTTGATTTTCTACCAAGTGGATTTTAGCACTCTCAAAACACCTCAAGACCTCATCTATCTCAAGATCATGCCATGGAATTATTTTCTTAATTGGCATAATATTCATTTTCTCTCTAAAACTGAATATTTTCTCCTTCTATTGTGAAGCAACCCTCATTTTTATTGCTCAAAAAATTCCCAATAAATTCTCAAATATTCTTTGAGTCATGCCTCACCTTACTATACATAAATATCCTAGGATCATGTGAAGAATTTTGGTTCAACAAAATATTTTCATTTTTGAACAGCAAGGGCACTTTCTGAAGGAAGTGTACTTTTGCTTGGTCCATTTGAGCTGAAATTTTTATAGCATGACTACCTTCCAACCCATAGCTTAGCCACCAAGTCTCAGGCCTTATCTCCCTGTAGATTTATCACAACCTTCTTCAAAAGTTTCTGTCCAGAAACTTGTCTCAGTGCTCAAATCTTGTTTGGTCGACCTGGTAGCAAACCAAGAGCATCCCCAGCCTCAGTGATGAAAAGACAAGGCCCTAACATGGTCCGATATCCCTGGCACCCGCGTTGCACTAGTGCATGTAGTGACCGCGTGGGAACAAGGTGTTTGACAGGGAGTCGGCACGCTCTGCGCGTCGCAACCCCTCTGACGTCGCCCGTGCACCAACCCCGCGCCACCCCCACGTGTCCTAACCCTCCTGCAACCTCATCCTCTTCCTCCCAGCTATCTTCTACCGCTCCCCGATGCCAGCAGCCTGCGTTGCAGACGCGGACATGGCGGAGCAGAGAGCACAATGCTCTCGTGTGATTGAGCTGTCCCTCTCCGAGCCCCTGTGCTTGGCTCCTCCCTTCCACTATGCTTGGACGATCCTCAGTGAGTTATCTCGTCGAGCTTGAGCCCTCTCGTCGCTCCAGAACCATCTTCGGTGGCTGCGAGCTCGGTCCCCTCGCCCTCTATAAATAGAGCCCCTCCCGAGCAGCTCAAACCATCCCACTCACCTCCTTTGGCCACAAATCGACCAGCTTCACACTGTGGCAAGGCTGGCCAGGCCTCTAGTCATTGTTCCTCGATGGAGTTGGCCATGGATCCCCCATGGTGATCCACACATTCCGGTGATCTTGGACCTTTCCCACCCCTCCAGGCGTGTTCGTGAGCTTCTCCTGAGCACGACGGTGCCACTAGAGCTCCGCCGCCCGCCCTCTATGGAGAAGGCCGTTCCGACGACTTCCGTCCACCTCAGGCCATGCTTCGGGTACGTACGTGCTCGTCTTCGTATGCTACTTCCACCCCATCCTCGCCGGTGATCGTTGTGGCCTCCTCGCTGGAGAACCACTGCCGACAGTGTTGCCATGCTCTATTCCCTCCCTCTCTCTTCTAAACCTGACGCAGGGACCCCACCCGTCAGCCTCTCTCTCTCTCGCTCGCTCCCAAAGCGGTATGAGTGGAGGCGTATTCTCAAAATACGTCTTCGACGTGGCGCTCTCTGGTATTTTTCATTTTCTGTTTTAATTCAAATATTTGACCCTAACTTTGACCACCAATATATTTTAAACCACAAGTCCAAATGAGATGATTGTTTTTGCAACAGTTTTGTTATGAGTTCCTCTTTCAGCATGCAAAATTTGAGAATTTTATCTGTTGTGGTTATTTTCTGGTGAAATAAAATGCTTTATGTGACATTTAGCTTTTGGGTTTTTAATTATTTTCAGAAGGATCATCTTGCCTTGAAGATGATCATAAGTTCTGTGACCTCCTGTGAACTAAGGCAAGCCACCACAAACATTTGCAAGGGTGACATTGCAATGACTATGATTTTACTTGAATTTAAAGTTATATTGCATTTATTTAATTAAAATAATTTAACTTGTGCTAGTATTGTTTCCATACTCTGTTGACATGATATAATACTTGAGATATTGCTAGCATAGATTAGACTTTACTTCTTATGCTCATACGTATGTGAAGAATTTCGATAGCAAGGTTCATTGCATGTGCATTTCATGGCATACTATGACTCGAGTGGTTTTTATTTGTAGTTAAATATGATGATAATACAACTTGAACATGTTGTTGATCGAGTCATGGTGCCAGTGCAACCACATTTGTCTTTATGGGAAGGCCCTAATTCAGTCTATTGTCATGCCTCTCGCCGGTGCCTCCAACGAGGGAAGGTTATGTGCTTGCGCTACCCTGGCCTGGTGGGCAGGCATAGCCTTGTGTGCCCATAGTTGTTTGGTACCATTGTCCCCGTTTGGGACCATTTTTGTTTTGCCACAATGGTGGCCATTTGATGTCCGGAGTGGCATCTGGGGCCACCCATGACTTAGCCCAAAGGGGAGTTGGTTGGAGTGGCCGAGAGAGTGTCATGCAATAGATTGGTTTTGTCGGAAGGCTGTTGGTCCACCCGAATGGGAGTACGATGCCATGGGTTCTTTGGTGTGGGTATAGAGTACTAACCTCTGCAGAGTGTATAATCTATTGATAGCCCGTCCTCGGTGATGGACACGGTTCATAGTAGGTCACATCGTGAGTCAACATAAATAATTAACCTGCACACTAATGATATATTGATGGCACATGCTATGGTTGGTGATCTTGCGGGATCATCGAGCTTGTATCCTTTGTGATCTAGAGGTGACCGCCGTGGTAAGCCGATGGATGTGGTTACGAGGTAACCAAGATGGTAAGCTGGTCCGAGGGACCATGTTATTTGGTCACATACACTTCAAGGGTAGCATGCCATGATCTTGCATTTAACCTGCTTAAATATCATGTTATTGTTTGTCATTAGTTCTTTGCTTGCTGTGAGCTTGTGAGTACATTCAAAGTACTCACCTGGCGTGTCATGCCAGTTTCAGGAGAAGTTGTACCTGGAGTTGGAGTTGCATCGTTCATCACAGTCTAGGCTGTGTCCTAGCAGTGTCCCTGTGAGATGGAGTCCTTCTACGTCACCGTTCTGCTACCACGTAGTTGTATCCTTATCATCGAGGCCCCGACATGTCTACTAAATAATGTACATATGTGCAGCAACACCATGTGTGCCGCTTGGCCTCACTTCCTTATGTATCATCGGACCTATGTTTCCGCAAGAGATCAATAAAGTGGTTGTATTTTTGTACCAAGTTGTTGTGTATTGCCAGAAGACATGATCTCTGGGCTGGCAATGCAAGGTAAACCGGTTGCTCTGATCTGGGGTGCCACACAAGTGAAGCACACTCCTTCTAGCATTACCTTGAGTTGGTATTGGATTGCCACATTTGCATTACTTTGAGCATTTTCATCAATTTGGTTGTTTAGGATGTGATGGTCCAAGAGAGGTATAAAAAATGCACATGTCGGGCCAACCAAACAGCTTCAACGTTGTTGGGTGTTTTTGGAAGAGCACAAGAAGTGGGAGCTGAGAAATGATAACGACTATTAAAAAGCTAGGAAGTGTGTCAATTCTGCTCTAGAGATGGATGACGGCGAAGATGATGATAATGGAGAGGAAATGACAAAGCTGCCTAGAAGTACCACTCCGGCATCTAGCTCGATGAGTTGACGAGGACAAGAAACGAGTATGTCAATAAGAGAAACAATAAAAGCTAGAGATGGAGGAGAAGAAGAACCAAGAGAAGATGGCAAGATGAGATGAAATGCCGGAGAGCAGATGACACCAGGAAGAGATGGAGGTGTGTATGCTTCAAATTCAGCAGGAGATGGAGGCGCATAGGCTCCAGATTCGCCAGGAGATGGAGGCGTGTAAGATCCAAATTAAGAAGGACCAGGCAAGAGATGAACGCACAACCGAGCAGAAATATTCATCATGTTGGATCCGAACCAAATGGATCTAGTGGAACAAGATTTTTGGGAAGAGAAGAGAGATTTGATCATTTGTTTCAAGAAAATCGAAGGAGGGGCGGTGCACAAGATGGGAAAATGTGATTTGTACCAGTTAAATAGTTTTGTTCATGCAACTTGTCAAAGACTATGTGTTTGTTTGCTTGATGTGGTAAACATTCAAATTTAGAGGAAATCAAAGTGTTTGAATTATAAACAATGGTGGTTGTGAGTTTGCGCATCTCCTACCCGACTTCCATGCCCATATGAAACGTACTTCATAAGATAGACAATGATCGTTGATATGGTCATGCTAGAGTTGCTCTTAAGCTTCTTGATTTTTAAGAAAGCACCAAGACACTGCCATTTCCTTATGGAATAATGTAGCCTCAGAAAATCGTTGGTGATTTAGAGTTAGCAAGACCATTTCTTTAAAAAAAAGAACAATGTGTGTTGTAAATTTCCAAAGAGGCCACCCTCTAACAGTGTTGTCTCCCAATAAAGAGCACATGGCCCCCCTTTTTGCATTTTGGTCATCACGGGGCTCAGTTTTCATGACCTCAAATTTTGCAAGTAAGTTAGTAAGGCATTATCATCATTTTTTTGACCTCAACACCTCCACTTTATTGAATGGTAATAGCGGCTACATTACTGACCACGCGGGGAATATGGTCATTAGGAGGTTCATCTAACCAAGAAGTATTTGGATAGAAATATGCTTCGAGAGGAGAGGTCAGAGGCGGACGATCTGAAATCCTAGATACTGCCATATCTCCTCCTTCTCTTGCTACCACCTAAGTACGTCGTTGTTGGGGGTGGGGAGGTCCTGGTCATGGGTGGCATGGGGTGGTGGGGATTTGTGGGCTACTATGGCATCTACATCGGAGAAGTGATCGAAGCTGGTGGTGCTCGCCGGCGGCATTGGTGAAGTCGAGGATACCTAGAGGGCCCCAAATCCGGCGTGATGGCAACCTCGATGGCTACCCTTCCTGCCTAGGTCACCGGAGAATAGGGGTGTTAGAGCATGGTTCTGAACGACATCGTGTTCGACCTCATACCCGGATCTAGCGTGCAACAACTTGGGGGATTTGGTTCAGGTTTTCTTTAGTGCATCTATGTGTCTGGTTTGGGGTTGCGCGGCGGCGATATTTTTCTTCTCTTAGGACGTTCTTGAACACCACATGTGATACAATCAAACGTTGGGCTGGAAATCCCACCGTTGCCGATATACAACCATACATGTGCATGAAGCCGTCGTCCATAGATTGTATCTCATCATCGAAGGCAAACTGGCTGGAGTGAGAGCCACCTAAACCCACAAAGGAGCCTTACGACTGCATCCCATAACATTGCTAGTATGAGCCACTGGCAGCAGCCACTGAATCTGGAGAGAGGAGCCCTCACAAAAACCTGGGGTTTTCGCTCGGAGCACACTAGCGTGGGCGAGGTGTGAAGGATCCATGATGACTCCTCCATGAAGGGAAACAAGACCCTCAGTCATAGTCGATGCCAGCATAGCCAGAGCCGGCATTAAGTTTTGACCCTCAGCCTCACACAACCACCAGATTGAACCAAGTCGGATGACGGGGCCCCGACCAGTTGGCGTGCAACCAAGCCAACCAACGGCAGCTCCGTGCCAGCCCACCAAACAAGCGAGCAGCACTTCACAAACAGGTGAATCCCCGCATGACAGATTGCACGACCGGCTCTAGAAACTCCCGTCTACGCTAGGGTGGGCCAGATCCTCCCAACTCCAAGCCGCCCGAGCATTAAGCTGCACCAGGATCCGCCATCCCGCGCCATCGGCCGAAGAAGAGTCCTAAACCCCACCGTTCGTTGGATATACAACATGAGACACCGCCGCCAACAACCACACCCCACATTGCAAAGACCACCATCGGGAGGACCACCATGTTAGGAATAAGGCGCGGTGGGCATAGTCCGGCTAGTATCCGACCTGTGTGTGGCCTAGCCATGGTATGGGCATAGTCCGACCATTGTATGGGCAGTGAACATCCTAGTCGAGCGCGTCAGGTCTGCGTGCGTGCCGGGCACGTTGGGCGCAGACCAGACCGCGTCAGGTCCATGGCAAGGGGGTGAGTGCGTAGGTTTAGCTCAGGTAGTTGTGGGATCGTGAGGTGGGCGTGATCACTGCGAGATCGCCGCGAGCCATGTGCATGGTGGCCGCGAGCGGAGTGGGCCGATCGGGGCGCCGGCTGGGCAGGGAGCGTGTGGGTCATGCCCAGCATAGTTGAAAGGATCGAGAAGAGGTGTTTAGAGGGGGGTGATTAGACCCTCAACAAGCAAAAGTAGCAGTTTTTATGATTTTCAAGTTGAGGTTGAAGATTAGCACAATTATAAACATTCCCAACACACTTCAAGCAAGCATGGCAAGAGTATAGGAAGCGGAAAGAGTAAAGCATGCTAGTTGCAAGAAAGTAAGGGATGGGATTGGAGTGTGCAAACGCAATGAAGACACAGAGATTTTTGGCGTGGCTCCGATAGGTAGTGCTATCGTACATCCACATTGGTGGAGACTTCAACCCACAAAGCGTAACGGCTGCGCGAGTCCACGAAGGGCTCCACCCATGAAGGGTCCATGAAGAAGCAACCTTGTCTATCCCACCATGGCCATCGCCCACAAAGGACTTGCCTCACTTGGGTAGATCTTCACGAAGTAGGTGATCTCCTTGCCCTTACAAACTCCTTGGTTCAACTCCACAATATTGACGGAGGCTCCCAAGTGACACCTAACCAATCTAGGACACACCACTCTCCAAAAGGTAATAGATGGTGTGTTGATGATGAACTCCTTGCTCTTGTGCTTCAAATGATAGTCTCCCCAACACTCAATCTCTCTCACACAGATTTGGCTATGGTGGAAAGATGATTTCAGTGGAAAGCAACTTGGGGAAGGCTAGAGATCAAGATTCTTGTGGTTGGATTGGAATGTCTTGGCCTCAACACATGAGTAGATGGTTCTCTCTCAAAAAATGAGTAGTGGAAGTGTAGGCACGTTCTGATGGCTCTCTCACAAATGGAGAAGGGGGTGGAGGGGTATATATAGCCTCCACACAAAATCCAACCATTACACACATTTGACCCAACTCAGTCAGACTGAATAGAAGAACTCGGTGAGACTAATTCAGTTAAAAATGTGAATGTTAGGATTCTCAGTGGGACCGATATGATCAACTCAGTGGGACCGATGTGCTAGGGCTAGGGCAAAACCTCATCTCGGTGAGACCGATCGCATAAACTCGGTTAGACCGATTTCAGCAATGATCAAATAGAGAGTTGGTCAGGCAAACTCGGTGGGACCGATTGCACATTTCGAACAGACTGAAATAATTGCAACATGCAATAGAGAGTTTGCAGGGCCATCTCGGTGAGACCGAGATCCATATCGGTGTGACCGAATTGTCTAGGGTTTCAGGCAATGGCTATGTCAAATGAACTCGGTGGCACCAGATAGATCAAATCGGTGGGGCCGAGTTTGACTTTAGGTTTTGGACATATGTGGAAATGAGAAAGTGGTTGAGGGTTTTGGAGCAATATCACTAAGCACTTTGAGCAAGTAGACCATTAAGCAACACCTCATCCCCTTTTAATAGTATTGTCTTTCCTATGGACTCAATGTAATCTTGGATCACTAAAATGAAAAAGAAGTGTCTTGAGCCTTTGCCAATCTTTGTCCTTAGCATTTGAAAGGGGTTCCACATCCTCTTGTCCTTGCCATGCCATTGTTGAACTCATCTGAAATGTACTTGATAAAAACATTAGTCTAACAAGAGATATGTTGTCATTAATTACCAAAATCACCCAGGGAGCACTTGTGCTTTCAGTCTCCCTCTTTTTGGTAATTCATGACAAAATACATCAAAGCTTTATATAAAGATATGAATAGCAGCAGGTAAAGCTTTGGAAGGACATGTAACATGCATAGGCTCCCCCCTACATGTATGAAAACATGTAAAGATGGAATATAAGAACATGTGAATGCATAAGCATGTCAGAGCAAGCAACGAGTTACATGTATCTTGGCTATATGCATCAAAGCAAATGATGTAGATAGAATAGGTATATCTACATGTTCATGAATCCTTCTTGCAAACAATATGTGCAGCAGCAAGAGATCATCATCCAGATGAGTGTGATGAATATACTTACCTTGTGGTCTTGAGCTGGCTTTGGAAGAGATGAGCTTGAGAAAACACGGTTAGATAACACAAGAACACTCTAAACAAAGCAAGTTCAGGAAACCACAAGAGTACCAAGACTGGGATGACATGTAATGAGTGAGTACTTAGTACTCCATTTGGATATAGACATGTCCCCAAATATTAAAGATATGCAATGAATTCCAAAGATTTTCTCCCCTTAGATATGAACTATTTCTCCCCCTGAATCTGATATTGGATAATGGGAGAAGGTAGGGTAAGAGAAAATCAGAGCAAGAACCATTAAAGCAAGAAATGGTACAAGATATTAACATGTCTTTCCCTCTTGAAGACATGTGGCTTATTTCCTCTATTAACAACAAGCATTTGGGGAGGCTAAGATGTGCTTTCTCTCCCATGTGATAAGCTTTGATGTGTTCTCTCTCCCCCTTTGACGTCAATTTTCAAGAAGGGAACTTCTGGAGTATGAGTCAATTAGGTTTAGTCCTTGAGACACAATACAAAGCAGCATGTAGATTATGATGCGGGTAGAGGATAAGAATCATTGAGTGGAGCTAGAAGAGAAGTGCAAAATGCAATGGCAAAATGTTTTCTTCGGCTATGAAATTGGTGACACCGAGTGGTTTTTATCGGCAGCTCCAGATATCAGAGCAACTAAAAGTGTGAATCGGTCAAACCGAGCTAGTCCTTTTCGATTGAACCGATGAACTATATACAAGGAACCCTTGTAATTCGGTCTAGCCGATTTGCTGGACTTGGTGTGTCCGAGTTCAATGTAGACAAAAGTTCCTGTCAACTTATCTCACTAGGCAGTTGAAGTTTCACAAAGATTTCCAGGGAATTTACTGAAGGATTTGCAAAGAATTAGGTAATGAAACACATAAAAGAAAAGAGATCTAGGTGAAGTTTTTTTTTGATAAAAGGAAATACAAAGACAGAAACAAAGAAAAAACAAGGAACATAGAAACACTAGAGAACTTCATCTAGAATGGGTCGGCGAAAAATCACCTATGTTAGAGTATATTGACTTAGGAGTCAAGTGAAGTCACTTGATCATAGGTCATACTCATCGTTTAAGCTCAAAATGGGGTTACCATTTTTCGTTTAAGCACTTTGATGTATTCACATCTCGTTGAGTTGCTTTGACTCATGACTTGGGTCAAAGCTTCTCTAAGATGGAATAACATACCTTGGGTTTTGTTGATCTTGGTCATGTAGTTGAGCTTGTCTTGGATGCTCAAGGTTGATGTAGTCCACCAAAAGTTGAGAGAACCACTTGAAGTTTGAGTTCATCTTCATACATGGGTTAGTCTTGCAATGAAGAGCACTTGTGTATCCAAAAATGACAAACTTGTAACTTGATACCAAATGAAATTTGATATATAGAAATTGTCAAAGGATATGTTGAGTGAGGTCATCCTTCCTTGTATTCCACAACCATATAGTAGAAACTTGGTGATGTAGAGATTGCTTAAGATGTGAGTGGCTTGCAGTCTCATGGATTTGAGCTCATCCAAGTACCTGCAAGGGTTAGATAACATGCAAGGGTACAAGTATAGATCCAAGACATATGATCATCATCTTAAGAGAAATATCAAGGATTAGTCATAGAAAAGCTCATGCCTTGCATGCATCTAGATGGAGTTTCTACTCCAGGTTTGAGGCATCAATGATGTTCAATTCACCTCTCAAACGGCAAAACACTTTCTCATCAAGCGGTTTGGTGAATATATCCACCAATTGCTTATTGGTATGAACATGCTTAAGATTGATGTCTCCTTTAGCAATATGATCTCGAATGAAATGATGACGAACTTCAATATGCTTAGTCCGAGAATGTTGCACAGGATTATGAGCAATCTTAATAGCACTTTCGCTGTCAGAAAGCAGTGGAACATGTTTCACATGTATCCCATAATCTTTAAGGGTTTGGGTCATCCAAAGTAACTGAGAACAACATGATCCGACGACAATGTATTCCGCTTCAGCGGTGGATAAGGATACCGAGTTTTGTTTCTTGGAGGACCAAGATAGAAGAGATATATCAAGAAATTGACAAGTACCCGAAGTGGACTTTCTATCAACCTTGTCTCTGGCATAGTCCGAGTCGGAGTAGCCAACAAGATCAAAAGAAGACCTCTTTGGATACCAAATACCAAATTTTGGTGTATGAATTAAGTATCTCACTATTCTTTTCACAGCCTTAAGATGACATTCTTTAGGGGCCGCTTGATATCCATACATGCACACACTTAGCATAATATTGGGACAGGAGGCACAAAGATATAACAATGATCCAATCATAGAGCGGTAAACCTTTTGGTCAACCGGTTTGCCATCCTTAGTCAAGTCAAGATGACCAGTAGTAGGCATGGGTATTTTCATACATTTACTTTCTTGCATATTGAACTTCTTGAATAAGTCCTTGGTATACTTTGTTTGGGAAACAAAGGTACCCTCCTTAGTTTGTATGATTTGCAAACCAAGAAATAATTTGAGTTCACTCATCATAGACATCTCAAACTTCTCCGACATTAGCCTTCCAAACTTTTCACTAAAATGAGGGTTAGTTGAACCAAATATGATATCATCCACATATTGACACACAAATAATTCACCATTAACCATTTTAATGAAAAGTGTAGAATCAATTTTTCCAATTTCAAAACCTTTTTTAATAAGAAACTTAGTCAAGCATTTACACCATGCTCTAGGAGCTTGTTTAAGACCATAAAGAGCTTTGTGAAGTTTGTAAACATGATCGGGTTTCTTAGGATTAACAAAGCCGGAAGGTTGTTTAACATAAAGTTCCTCTTCAATTTCACCATTTAGAAAAGCAATTTTATGTCCATTTGATATAAAGTAATGTCATGATGATTGGCATAAGCAAGTAAGATGTGTATGGACTCAAGTCTAGCAATGGGGGCATATGTCTCACCATAGTCCATACCTTTGACTTGAGTGTAGCCTTGAGCGACGAGACGAGCCTTGTTGCGTATAATTTGTCCAGTGGGCGGCTCATCAGCGACAGCAGGGCGGTGGCAGCTTCGACCACAACGGCGACGACAGCAGCACGACATCAGGCAACGGAGGGAAGCGTCGCGGCCGCTGCTACAACTGCGGGCAGCGGGGCCACTCAAGCGGGAGTGACCCAAGCCTCGAAAGGCGCCGGCGGCGGAGCTCGACAACGACCTCGAGCCGAACTCCTCTAGGCTTTGGCTTAGGGGGTGTTTGTTAGGAATAAGCCACGGTGGGCATAGTCCGGCTAGTATCCGACCTGTGTATGGCCTAGCCATGGTCTGGGCATAGTCTGACCATTGTATGAGCAGTGTACGTCCTGGTCGAGCGCGTTGGGTGTGTGTGCGCGTCGGGCACAGACCAAACCGCGTCGGATTCGTGGCGAGGGGGAAGGGGTGCGCGCGTACGTTTAGGTCAGGTAGTTGTGGGATCGCGAGGTGAGTGTGATCGCTGCACGAGCCGTGCGTGTTCGTGCGCGTGGTGGCTGTGAGCTGAGCGAGCCGATCGAGGCACCGGCTGGCAGGGAGCGCGTGGGTCGTGCCCAGTGTAGTCCCGGCTGTAAAAAATGCCTCGAGCAGATCCTTGTAATCTTAGCCTGTGGAGTCGAGTTTGTGCTCAAGGAAAGAAAGAGTGCGCCAGAATAATCCATCGTGGGCGTACGTCGCAGGCTTCATTCCGGAGCAAAGTGCATGAGCTTCAACTGTCAAAGCGTCGCTGGAGCTTGTCAGTCCCGGCCACGATGAACTTCACATTGCTATTTCTCAGCACTACCCCACCCCAACGGCTCCATTAACGAGATCATCATTTTGTTCCCATCCAAAAAGGAAAAACATACAATGCAGATTTTCTGCACATGTGACGACTGAGTTGAATAACTTGGTATGTCCGTCCCGATCCCATGTGCAATGTGTTCATACTCCCCGCAAGCACGTCTGAGCTGTTCCCATTACGATGAGTAGTTGCTATTCATAGCATTCTTGTTTTTTAACAAATGAATGAGGGCATCACGAAGGCAGACAAAACTTGCACAAAGACACCAAAATGGACCACATCCACAGAAAGGAGAGGATGCAACGACGGCCACAACCGCTGACTCAACACCGCATATGGGCCACGAACCACTAGTCGCTAGAGTAATCGTGTATCAGTCCATGGGGTTTGCATTCTAACTAGAGGGAAACGCGGGCTTTGCCGCGCCGTTCTCTCTTGGTGTTGTTGCTTTGCACGAACAAAACCATCAAGAATTATTATAATATCATACATATATACGAAGTTGCTAACATCTAGACTATTGCTTTGCACAGGAAGAAGAAAAATATGTGGATTAGTAATACAGTAAAAATAATATATAAAATAAAAACTCAAACATATTGGATGATGAATTTCGTATACAAATTTCACTATTTCTGTTTACAAAATTATGATCACAGAAGGTGCTTTTAAATACTAATCAAATGGTGTCAAATTTGTACCAAGACAATCCAAGTAGTATTTGAGTAGTAATAAAACTGCTACGAATTCTAACAACTATTCCTAAAGTGTATTTCTCTCTTTATTTAAGTAAAATCCAGATTAAGGAAATTAAACTTGTTTGTACTCCCAAAACATAAACGGTCCAGAAATACAAACAAAGTGCTTTAGAAGCACATTCTTGGACAAATTTTTCTTCCAGAGTATATATCTGAGAATAAGGTCAGGAGCTTCAATGTGCTCTCATGGCCACATTCTTGGACAAAGCGATAATGCTATATCTGGTAGTAACAAACTGACAACCTGGACTAAAGAAACCTTGACTTCAGCGGCAGTAACCAGAAAGATGGTTATTGAGCACAGTGTGCAATTACAAAAGCATACATTACCATCAAAGAGGTGCATCGATCTACATGTACCATGTCCCCCAAAAAAATGATGGTCTTGCTACTCTACATTAGCTTCTTCGAAAAAATATTAAAACGACAGCAAGCTTTCCTGAAGGGGTAACATATTACAGTTATTTTCTTCAACTATGTGTCTGTTTATGTTCTCAGGCCATATATGCTTTCCGGAAGAAAAAATGGAAAAATTAATTCAAATGACAAGAAAGAAGGCCTTCATTACCTGAAACAGTTATTGTGTGCCTCACAGGGCCTGAGAACACACATCTGTTGTGCATGATTAATGAATGACAAAAACAAAGAGATCCAACTTAGGCTGAACCTCCAACATTGTCACCAGTATTGATAACATAGCCTGCAGCTAATGCAATTTACAAAAAATATATTTAAAAATACACTTACATAATTAAATCGAAGTACAAACAGTACATGTAAATTAAACCAACCGCATACAAGCAGAGAAGGCAAAGGAACCAGCACAAGCAGGAACGGTTCAGCTGCAGATCTTCAGCGGCAAACGGCACTGAAAGAATTTGATGCTGCTACAATGTTGCTGACGGAGAGTAATTGATCCGACACTCACGGAGTTGTAGGCAGCAGCCATTCCTCCAGCTTATTGACGATCCACTGGCTTGCTTAACATCTGGATTGTGTTGTCCACCCAATTTCCTCAAATGTAGCATATGAGATCGGGAAAAGAGGGAGCGGTGGGGAAACGTGGAGGGGAAGCGAGGGAGTGTTGGCAGCGTGTCGTCCTACGCTAACCCTGATCTGTTGGATTTTCTGCCAAGCCATAGCCATCGCCCGAGCTGCCACCTATCAACATCCTTCTCCGGCATGTCAGGTCACCTCGAATTCCTTGGCGTAGCACCCTTCCATTGCGCACGAAGCCGTCTGGCCAGCACCACCGTCGTGTCGTGTGCCCCAGCCACACCCCTCCATAGCCTGTTGAGTAAATAGGCAATTTCTCGATTAAATTAATCCATGAGTAAATCACTAGCATGGCATTGACTAAGTTGATAACGTACTGACTCTGATCTAAACATGCACGTACTAAGCAAACAGTAGACAAATCTACACATACTGCTAGTACTGCTAATATGAAAATAATCAGGAGCGAGATAAACGAGTTATACCCTCCAGTAGGCCACGCAGAGGCCGCGGCTTTGGTGGCAGCAGCGGCGTCCTCGGCGACCTTCTTGTCGGCTTCAGCTTTCTCGGCGGCGGCACGGTCGGCGTCGGTGGACATGGTGATGACGAAGGCGACGCGGACGTAGAGGAAGTAGACGATCGGAAGCGAGCAGTCGCGTAATCGCTGCCCAAAAACCTATTCGCCCCTCACCCCGTACAGGAACCAGAAGGGCGTGGTTTCGGAGACCTGCTCTCCCGTCGACCGTGTACGTGGCGGACGGGATGGAGTCACCGGCGGCAGCAGCAGCAAAGGAACGACGGTGGGCGTGCGCGTGAGCAGATGTGATCTGTTCGTGGCGGCTAGGGTTAGGAGACACCGCATACTTATAGGCGCAGCCGCGTGGAGAGACGTGGGCTCGACCCACGTCCGAGTCCGTGACAGCCCACGATCCGACGTCTCAGATCGTGGCCCAGCTGTCAGAAAACTCTCCGTTAGTGACTGGCAAAAATAAGCGCGTAGGTGTGAGCTCGGCTCGGCTCAATCCCGCAACCCGCGGCGCGTCTCGTCGTGACGAGGCGGGCGGCGGAGGAGGAGTGCGCGAGGGCCTCTTCTCTTCTCAAGCTCCAATAGCATGTAGAAGAGAAACCCTTATAAACCACTCCAACTCTCCTTCCACTTCCGGGGTGGGACTAAACTTCCCACCACACCTAGTGCCATATAACCCACATGGGCCCTTAGAGATTTTTCAGAAATTGCAATATGGGCCTAGAGCCCATCTCAGATTTCAGCAATCCCCCACCAGATCTCGAGGGCCCATTGTGTCCTCTGTTCCAATTGCTATTTCGATATACCAGTGTTTCAGTAAAGACCTGTTAAGGTTGAACTTCACCTAGAACAAGTGGCTACACTCCTTCACAACTGAACAATGGACTATGCCTTGAATTGTCAGTTTGGCGTAAAGAAGTTTCACTACATGTCTTACTAGTACTAGGCTGCCGAAGGCTGACCCCTCGGGTGGAGCATATAAGTCACACTCCTGGCCTATTCATGAGCTTACTAGAGATCACCCCAATCTCATAGACTGTGACCAGCAGTCGGGCTCATATAGGTGTGTTCCTCCAAAGATCGCTCTGTAGGATAGCATCTTGCTTTTATAAGCTTTGGAACACATTGAGACCGTAGTCATCCTACCATACAGTATCGAGAGTATTGCATCTCCAACGGAGTGGGTTAGTATAGTTACTCTCCTCAGTTCACCACTGGCTTGTTTTCCCAGGTCCTAGTTCACGGGATCTCCGATCATATAGGTTGGGTTACCACCATGGCAACTCATGTGGGTCTCATACCCATCTCCCTCGATGCATTATCTATCACAACACGTGATAGCCCTTTTGTAAAGGGATCTGCCAGATTCTTAGCCGTATGGACATAGTCCAACGCTATCACTCCGGAGTTTCTTAATTTTCTGACAGCTTTTAATCTCATTCTTATGTGTTTGGTGGACTTCATGTTGTCCTTTGAACTCTTCACCTTGGTGATGACAGTCTGATTGTCACAGTTCATAAGGATAGCCGGAACCGGTTTATCAACCAATGGCAAGTCCATCAAAAGATCTCGAAGCCATCTCGCTTCAACACCAGATGTGTCTAATGCCGTTAATTCTGCTTCCATTGTCGATCTCGTTAAGATCGTTTGCTTGCAAGACTTCCAGGAAACAGCGCCACCTCCAAGAGTAAACATATACCCAGTTGTGGCCTTCATCTCATCAGCATCAGAGATCCAATTCGCATCACTATACCCTTCAAGTACCGACGGGTATCCGGTATAGTGAAGTCCATAGTTCATAGTACCTTTCAGATAGCGCATAACTCTCTCAACAGCATGCCAATGTACATCACCCGGTTTGGAAACAAACCGGCTCAGTTTGCTCACAGCAAACGCGATGTCAGGCCTCGTTGCGCTCGCTAGGTACATCAGTGAACCAATGATTTGAGAGTATCTCAATTGATCTTTAGCCATGCCTTTGGACTTTCGAATCAATACGCTAGGATCATATGGTGTTTGAGATGGTGTGCAGTCCGAATATCCAAAACGACTCAACACCTTCTCAACGTAATGGGATTGCAGAAGTGTGATCCCACCCTCATTATCTCTCAGTAGCTTGATGTTCAAGATAACATCAGCCACACCAAGGTCTTTCATCTCAAAGTTCTGAGATAGAAACGATTTGACCTCCTCAATGACTTTGAGGTTTGTTCCGAATATCAGTATGTCATCAACATACAAGCACAGTATAACTCCTTCGCCCCCACCATGGCGATAGTATACACATTTGTCAGCCTCATTAACAACGAAACCAACAGATGTCAGAGTTGTATTAAACTTATCATGCCATTGCTTAGGTGCTTGTTTCAGGCCATATAAAGATTTTATCAACCTACACACCTTTCTTTCCTGACCATCTATCACAAAGCCATCAGGCTGTTGCATGTAGATTTCCTCCTTTAGCTCTCCATTTAGAAAAGCCGTCTTAACATCCATCTGATGGACGAGAAGACCATGTGAGGCCGCCAACGAGAGTAATACTCGAATGGTGGTCAGTCTAGCCACAGGTGAATAAGTATCAAAGAAATCTTCCTCTTCTTGCTGGTCATAGCCCTTGGCCACAAGCCTAGCCTTGTACTTTTCAATCGTACCATCGGGCCTAAGCTTCTTTTTGAACACCCACTTACATCCCAGTGGTTTGCAACCATAGGGACGGTCAGTGATCTCCCATGTCCCGTTAGCCATGATGGAATCCATCTCGCTACGGACCGCATCCTTCCAGTAGTCAGCTTCTGGAGAGGCATACGCTTCTGAAATAGAAGTGGGAGTATCATCCACGAGGTACACGAAGAAATCATCACCAAAGGTCTTTGCAGTCCTTTGTCTCTTGCCCCTACCAAGGGTTTCCTCGTCATCCTCCTCGGGATTTTCATCATGTGTTTGTTCATAATATTCCATAGGGATGGCAGGTTCAGGAGTCTCCTCAGATTCCTGTCTAGAAGTGCTTTGCATATCTCTCATAGGAAAAATATCCTCAAAGAATGTAGCATCCTTAGACTCCATAATTGTACCGATCTTCTGGTCAGGTACCTCAGATTTCACTACTAGAAATCTATAGCCAACGCTGTTCTTAGCGTAGCCCAAATTAATGCAGTCCACGGTCTTATGTCCAAGCTTACGCTTTTTGGGGATCGGCACGTTGACTTTCGCCAAACAGCCCCAAGTGCGCAAGTACGAGAGTGTCGTCCTTCTCTTTGCCCATTTCTCATAGGGAGTGATCTCACTATCCTTTGTCGGAACTTTATTCAGGACATGACATGCCGTCAATATAGCCTCCCCCCACCATGCCTTGGATAAACCCGATGTATCTAACATGGCGTTAACCAAATCAGTTAGAGTACGGTTTTTCCGCTCGGCAACCCCGTTTGACTGGGGTGAATAGGGAGGCGTCCTCTCATGAATAATGCCGTGTTCCGCACAGAAGGAATCAAACTCACTCGAGAAGTACTCTCCACCACGATCTGACCGGACTCGTTTAATTTTCTTTTCAAGTTGATTTTCAACTTCTGCCTTATAGATTTTAAAGTAGTGTAGAGCCTCATCTTTAGTATTTAACAGATACACATAGCAATATCTAGTGGAATCATCTATCAATGTCATGAAGTATCTCTTTCCACCTTTAGTCAACACACCATTCATCTCACAAAGATCAGAATGTATGAGTTCTAATGGTGCCAGGTGTCTCTCCTCCGCGGCCTTATGAGGCTTGCGAGGTTGCTTAGCTTGCACACATGAAAGGCACTTAGAACCTTTGGCTAAAGTGAAACTCGGGATTAAATCCAACTTGGCTAGCCGCGTCATAACACCAAAACTAATGTGACAAAGACGTGAATGCCAAACTTCAGATTCATTAACATTCGAATGAATATGGTTCACGACTTTATTACAAAAATCTGCGAGGGAAAGGCGGAACATCCCTCCGCTCTCATAACCTTTTCCAACAAAGAGTCCATATTTTGTAACAACTAATTTATTAGACTCGAAAACCAACTTAAACCCTTCTCTACATAGAAGGGAGCCACTAACGAGGTTCTTCTTGATGGCGGGGACATGCTGCACGTTCTTCAGCTGCACGATCCTTCCCGAAGTAAACTTCAGATCGACCGTGCCAACACCATGAACAGAAGCACTCGCGCTATTCCCCATCAATACGGACCCGTGACCTGTGACCTGGTAAAAAGTGAACAATGAAATGTCAGCACACACATGAACACCTGCACCTGTGTCCACCCACCAATCGTTGGGTTGAAACACTGAAAAAACAGTAAATAAATTACCGTACCCAGATGCACCATTCTCATTGTTGCCCACAATCATGTTGACAGACTTGGAGTCCTGTCCTGACTTCTTGTACTTGTTTGGGCACTTGTTGGCCCAATGTTCAACCGAACAACAAGTAAAGCAGCCCTCGTCCTTCTTGTTCTTCTTGAAGGTCTTCTTACCCTTCTTCTTAAAGTCGGTATTGTGTTGGACACCGTTCTTTCCCTTGGACTTGTGGGAGTTGAAGTTCTTCTGGTTCACCATGTTGGCAACAGAAGTCCCTTCGGCCCCTTTTCCGTGCGAGTCTTTTGCCCTCGAATTCTGCTCAACACTCAGATGGCCAATGACATCCTCCACAGAGAATTCACGCCTCTGATGTTTCAGAGTGGTGGCAAAGTTCCTCCAGGAATTAGGGAGCTTAGCGATTATGCAGCCCGCGACAAACTTGCCCGGTAACTCGCACTTGAGAAGCTCAAGTTCCTTAACAATGCATATTATCTCATGAGCCTGCTCCAATACAGGACGGTTTTCAACCATCTTGTAATCGTGAAACTGCTCTATAATATACATCTCGCTCCCTGCATCGGCGGCCCCGAATTTAGATTCGAGCGCCTCCCACAAGTCCTTGGCGACATGCACATGTAAATATGCGTCGACAGTTTATCTCCGATCACGCTAAGAACTGCTCCGAGAAACACAACGGTAGCCTCCTTGAACGCCTTCTCCTGTTCAGGAGCAATCGTTCCCGTGGAGACACCGGTGACCCAAAACACGTTCATAGCCGTGAGCCATAACGTGGTCTTAGTCTGCCAACGCTTGAAGTATGTACCGGTAAACTTATCCGGTTTCAGTGCAGCGGCAAAGCCACTTGCCGAGAAATTCCTACACATAATAGGTTTTTGGATTGTTGAGTAAATAGGCAATTTCTCGATTAAATTAATCCATGAGTAAATCACTAGCATGGCATTGACTAAGTTGATGACGTACTGACTCTGATCTAAACATGCACGTACTAAGCAAACAGTAGACAAATCTACACATACTGCTAGTACTGCTAATATGAAAATAATCAGGAGCGGGATAAACGAGTTATACCCTCCAGTAGGCCACGCAGAGGCCGCGGCTTTGGTGGCAGCAGCGGCGTCCTCGGCGACCTTCTTGTCGGCTTCAGCTTTCTCGGCGGCGGCACGGTCGGCGTCGGTGGACATGGTGATGACGAAGGCGACGCGGACGTAGAGGAAGTAGACGATCGGAAGCGAGCAGTCGCGTAATCGCTGCCCAAAAACCTATTCGCCCCTCACCCCGTACAGGAACCAGAAGGGCGTGGTTTCGGAGACCTGCTCTCCCGTCGACCGTGTACGTGGCGGACGGGATGGAGTCACCGGCGGCAGCAGCAGCAAAGGAGCAACGGTGGGCGTGCGCGTGAGCAGATGTGATCTGTTCGTGGCGGCTAGGGTTAGGAGACACCGCATACTTATAGGCGCAGCCGCGTGGAGAGACGTGGGCTCGACCCACGTCCGAGTCCGTGACAGCCCACGATCCGACGTCTCAGATCGTGGCCCAGCTGTCAGAAAACTCTCCGTTAGTGACTGGCAAAAATAAGCGCGTAGGTGTGAGCTCGGCTCGGCTCAATCCCGCAACCCGCGGCGCGTCGCGTCGTGACGAGGCGGGCGGCGGAGGAGGAGTGCGCGAGGGCCTCTTCTCTTCTCAAGCTCCAATAGCATGTAGAAGAGAAACCCTTATAAACCACTCCAACTCTCCTTCCACTTCCGGGGTGGGACTAAACTTCCCACCACACCTAGTGCCATATAACCCACATGGGCCCTTAGAGATTTTTCAAAAATTGCAATATGGGCCTAGAGCCCATATCAGATTTCAGCATAGCCTGCAGAGGTAGCTGGCGTTGGTGTTAGTGTTATCCTTTCACCCTTGTCCTGGCTAAAAAGCCATCTCGAAGGCGTCCCTTGTCCTGAGTCGTATAAGCATGAGAGTTTGGAGGGTCGGTGAGCACCCCGCACAGATGCGCTCAGCCACACGGTGACACGCCAGCCGCGGCCCTAATCGCACATGCGCCGGCTGCACCACTAATCTTTCCCCTTTCTGCAATGTAGAGAGATACGACGCCACGTTTGCCCGGGCATAGGTTCCAAACGCAGCCGATCCAGCGATCAACTCTGTTACAGGTGGGGCCACTGGCGATAAACAAAGCACTGATGCACCAGTGGGCTGCATTTCCTGGGATTCCTAACACAACGCAGGAAAGAGATAATAAATGTAACAAATAGAAGAAAAATGCATTGCCAATGATAATCTAGATACCATCGAGCATGCCTGACTGGTAAACAAATGCTGCAATCATCAACAAATAAATAAAGGTATATTCTGTAAAGTATGGATGGCCTGAACTAATTTTTCACACTTTAAAGAAGTAAAGAGAAATTTCGTAAACCAGCAAGTAAGAGCAAACTGGACTTACAAATAAACCATCTTCATTCCTTTGCACAATATGTTGCACTTATCATCTGCAATATTGTAAACATACCTGAACGTTAATAGCAACGCAATGGAAAATTACATTTACTCTTTATCACTATCAGGAAGATAAATTCGCCATACCGAGACCTCCAGCTCATAGGCGGCAAGGGAACTATAGACACCAATCCACCGGCGTCGTTTGCAGTCTCATTGTAATATTCTCCTTAGGTTACTAATAACCTTCCGCAAGTGAGCCCTCTCTTCTAGCCAACTTCGCATATGAACTGGCCATAGTAACCAACCAAGGCATTAGGTGGCTGAACCAATTCACAGGCACAAAATGGATGACTATTTGGAATGATGGTAATTGTGGATTAGAGTATACCAAGCAAGTTGCCAATTAGAAATCAGTTCGTAGTGTGATATCATTTCATTCAAATCTGTTCTCTTTAAGGTAGGAGCTAAATTACCAATAACTTGTGGAAGTAAAGTTGAGAAGTGTATTAAAAGTCTAACCTGTAGTAAAGTACCTCTGTGGTCGCAGATGTCCAACCCCATCCCGATCCAGCACCATCCCTATCAGGGATCGCTCGCGCCAGTCGCGCTCGACCCGCGCTCAGCCGCCGCCGTGCAAGCCTCGAGCTCGTCCGTGTCGGGCCAGAGCACCGTCGCCCCGCCTGCCCCACCACCGTTGGGCGTACTCGACATGTCCTCCGTCGCTGCCATCATCCCCACCTTGACCTCGCCCACATCGGAACCGGCACCGACGCCCCTCCCCGAGATCCACTGCTGCTCGGTGCATATATCCAGATTTGGGAGGAGGAGGCGGAGGCTGCAGAGGAGGAGCCTCGAACTGGGGCCTAGAGCGGCAGCAGGGCATCAGAGCAGCGCATGGGAAGGAGTATATACTGGCGGTGGCAGGAGGCGGAGACCGGAGTTGTCGGCGGCAGCCAAGAAAATCTATCGTGAAGGGAGAGAGAGGGGATCGGGAGAGATGCAGCTATCCCTATCAACCCAATATGTGACATGTTTACCTCAACGGGCCATACACAAGACACGCGTACAGCATATTTGGGCCAAGGCGGTAAGGCTACTTCTCACACCGAATGACAAGTTGGCCCCACGCGATTTTCACAGCCTCAATCAATCAGAGAGCTCTCATTCTAGGGAGCTTAGTAACTCTTAGTAACTCTAGTGATTACTAATTAGCCTTTGTAAATATTTACAAAGATTTTGTGTTATGATTCGCAAAAAGAAGATTCTGTGTTATGTTTCTAAACTACGATATCAAATAAGAACCGCTCTGCACATGGCCAAAGCCGAAGGGGCATACAAATCAAATAAGAACGACTTTCTGCACCGAAAGTACCCTTCTAAAAAATAAAAAAATTCAAACATTCTGAAAAAAATATATGATAAATTTGACAAATGTTCTAACTGTTTGCAAATTTTCATCATGAGATAACATTCGTGGAATGTGTGGCAAAAACAACAAAATCAGTGCTCAAAAATACTTTCAAAAGTAGCATTTTTGGAACATCGACTTTTTTTGTCACGCCTTCCACGAATGTGATCTCATGATGAAAATTTGCAAACACTTATAACATTTGTCAAATTTTACCACAAAAATAAAATCAGAATTTTTTGAATTTTGTTTCATCGCGTCCTTCCTACACTTCATTCCTACCTACCTATGGTCCGATCAGCCTCGTCGGACAAAAATCATGCAAGATATGTCGTATGCATAGCAAGATTGAAACTTAAAAAATGAAATGAAGAACCTTTTATCTATCTCAAAAAATGAATGTACTCCCTGTGATAATTACAAAAATATTATTTAAATAATTTACTAAACAAGCTAACAAAAATGGAAAATGAAAATTGTAGTAAGAACAAAAAAAAGGAAACTCTAAGACAAGAAAGAGAGAAAAGAGAAGAAAACGGGAGCAACTAACCGAGGAGCACTGTTCCCAGCCTCCTCAAGGGTCACTTGGCGCGCTCTCAGCTTCCGTCCCGTGTCGCGCTCTGGACGCTTCCTCCTGTTTTTTTTTCCTGCACATGTTTTTGACTTTTTAAATGTTTTTTCCGGATTTTTTCGGATTTTTGGTTTTTTTACTTGTCTTCCTTAGCTTCTGGAACAAAACAAATTCAAAAAAAAATTGCATGAAAAAAAGTGTTTCCCTTTTTTTCGCGAGAGGCACGGTTTTGCTTCTGCGAGAGGCAAGGATGTGCCTCTCAAAAACGAAAAATAACATGTTTTCTATATTTGTCTTCTTCTACGAGAAGCACGGTTTTGCTTCCGCCAGAGGCACTCAAAAACAGGAAAAGAAGATTTCTCTCTTCTTTTTCTTTCACGAGAGGCACGACCGTGCCTCTCAGAAATAAAAAAATGGGTTTTCTATTCTGTTTTCTTCTGCGAGAGGCACGATTTTGCTTCTACGAGAGGCATGGTTTGCTTCCACGAGAGGCACGACTATGCATCTCGAAAACGAAAAAAAAATGCGTTTTCCCTTTTTTTTCAAGACACGGTTTTGCTTCTGCGAGAGGCATGGTCGTGCCTCTCAAAAACAAAAAAGAAAACATGTTTTCTTTTTTTTTCTCCGTCGGAGGCGCGTTTTTGCTTCCGCGAGAGGCGCGGTTATGCCCCTCGAAAACGGCTGCCGGAAAGGGGGAAAAGAACGTGCTCCTAGTCTGTTTTTTTTTGTGATAAAATTTCGCCAAAGCCTATCAACATGGGATCTAGTTTTAAAGATATCGACGCGAGGAATCCAACGGTGAAAACAGTACAAGATTTGGACGTACGGTTTAAGAGATAAATTGTTTTGAATAAATGAATCTACGAAAAAAGAGAAACTCCCAGGTGTAGAGCGCCACTTGTCGCAACCTGGAAAGGTAAAAATGATCTTTGAAAGGAGTACTCCTGTTACGATGCTATTGGGCTAGCGCAAGTGATGTGAGTCATAGGGTTTTTTTTCTTCCAAAAATAGGTTGAAAGTAGATTTTTTTTCAAATGAGGTCCAAAATAGGTCGAAAGTAGCTCTGAGGGCTCTTCTTCGGGCACTGCTATCTATCGCCTTTAGCGGTCCCCACATGCAAAATCTCTATTAGACGCTCAATGCGTAAAGTTGTCGGGGCTTTGCACATGTGAATGATCCAAACGATCCAGCGACACGGATATGGGCCGGCCCATTTGGTAGCTCACTCTACATGCTACCAATTTCACGAACCTTCAGGTTCCAAGCCTGTTTTTCCAGTTTTTGGTACCTTCTATTTCTTTTCCTTTTTTGTATTTCTTCTTTTCCTTTTCATTTTCTCTTCTTTTTTCCTTTTTCTTTCTATTCTTTTTCTTTTTCCTTTTTCCATTTATTTTTCTTTCCTTTTGAGTTTTCTATTTTAAGTCAATTTTTCAAAAATTCTAGAAAAATGTTCCTAATTTTAGAAAAATGGTGGTAAATTTCTAAAAATGCTTGTGTTTTTAATAATAAAATTAAAAATCCGGAAAATATTAATGTTTTTAAATATTTTTAATAAATTCAAAGTATGTTGGAGCCTTTCAAAATATGCTCAAAAGTTCAAAAAGAGTTTATGCTTTAAATAGTTGTTCACATTTTTAAAATTTGTTCACAATTACCAAGAATGTACGAGAATTTAAACAATTGTTTATATTTTTTAAAATTAAGTTTTTAAAAGAATGATCATTTATTTTAATGTTCAAAATATTTATCTCTTTCAAAAAATCATTTTTAATTTGTTTTGCCAATTTAGAATATGTTTCGAAATTTAATATTTTGTTCCTTTTTTCAAATTTTGTTCAAAAATTTAAAAACTGTTGCGCTAATTTGTTAAAAAAATGAACTTCAAAAACTGTTCAGAGATTTCAAGTAGTGTTTGGGATTTTGGAGAAATGTTCATTCTTTTAATAATGTTCCTGTTTTATCAAACAAAATCACAATTTCAAAAAATGTTCACATTTTGGAAAAGTTATTAGAAAATTTAAAACGTGTTCACATGTTTTTAAAACTTCTTCATAATTGTCAAAATTTGTTCAGAATTTTGTAAAATGTTAACATCTTTCAAAATTGGTTCACAAATTCTAAAAATGTCCCCGTGTTTAAATTTGTTAGAAACTTAAAAATGTATTAATATTTTTGCTAAACTTTTTTTGTGTTTGATAAAATTGTTTGGAATTTTAAAAATATTCCCTATTTCAAATTTTGTTCATAAATTCTACCCATCTTTAAAATTTGATTGCGAACTATATAAATGTTCACTATTTTTCAAAATTTGTTCATGTTTATAAAAAAATGTTCATTTGTTTTTCAAAAGTATAGACAACTTTGAGGAAATATTGATGAAAATATTCGGATTTGTCTATATAGTTAGTTCTAAATTATTTCCGCTTTGTATTCATCACCTACACTAACCACTAGCTAGCCCCGCCATTCTTCCTAAAATCACTAGTTGAAGGTTACGGCTTGCAAGATGACTCACACCTTCTCATAAGCTGACAAGTGGCACACTGGTATGAGAAACTTGTCGCAACTTCAGAGTTTTCTCGTTTTTCGTAGGTTCGTCAATTCAAAACGTTTTTATCTCTTGAACCGTGCATCCAAATCCCAAACTATTTTGACAGTTGGATTTCTCGCGTCAATATATTTGAGACTACATCCCATGTTTGGTTTTCATGAAAAAACCAGAAGAAAATATTGGAGCCAAAATCATGTTTTTGTCCACTTTTTCCCCCTTTTTCGAGAGCATAGTTGTACTTCTTGCGAAATCAAATTTGTGGCTCGACAAGATGCAAATATGTGTTTTTTTGGAAAAATAAAAAAATTATGCAAAAAATGATTTTTTTTTTCTTTCCGAGAAGCACAACTATGCTTCTCGCAAGCAAATCTGTGTTTCTCGTGGGAGAAAAAATCATGTTTTTTTTTTCTCTTTCCGAGAAGCACAATTGTACTTCTCGCAGAAGCAAATCTATGACTCGAGAAGCAAATAGGTGCTTCTCGTTTAAGGACACAGAAAACATCATGCAAAAAAAATACGATTTTTTCCTTTCCGAGAAGCATGGTGCTTCTCGTGGAAGCAAATCTATGCCTCCATGAAAAGCAAATGTGTGTTTCCCATGGAAGCCCCAAAAAATCAAATAAAAATAAAATCCCATGATTATGTTTCAGAACCTATGGAAAACCAGTCGAAATCGAAAAGCCAAAAATATATATCTAAAACCCAAAAACATGTACGAAAAAAAAATCATAGAGAGCGCCATGCACGCGACATGTAGCGGGCCTGAACACACCAAGTGGTGTGTTCCAAGGACACCAAAAATAACTCTAGAGGTCCCCCATAAGTGTATTGGCATCTCCAATGTGGATCCTCAAAGCATCTGCAAACGTCCGGACCGCGTGGTCCAGACGTGTTTTATCATCCAACACGGTCCTATATCAGTCCGCTCGGCGGTCCGAACGTCCTTCTTCCCGCAAATCGGAAGCAAAACGAGGGATATGCGGGCATCCAGATTGCTGCCACGCCCGCTTTCGACTGTCCTAGCTCACCCAAACCTCTCTCCCTCGCCAGCACCCTTTCCCGCCCGAAGTGAGCTGTCCGCATTCATGCAGCTCTAGACCGGCCACTCCACATTAACGTCGGCCGAGAGCGGACATGAACTCTCGGTAGCAGTGGCATTGAAGCGGCTCGCCAGTCGAGGGCACCGCCCGTGTTGCATCCCCGGTGTCCTTGCACATTCAATGCCAAAGAGACGTTTACTGCTTCGTCTGCCACCATTAAACAGTCTCGTTGACCAAGAAACCAATTCCGACGACCGCGTGAAAGTGCAACTATCCCTGGGTGGTTTTGGTAATTCATTACAACATATATCTCATTGAGCTAATGCTATTTCAAGATAAATATTTCAGGAAAGCTCAATGGCTGGCATGGCATGGATGAGAAACGTGGACCCCTCAAAATGCGAAGGACAAAAGGATTGGCTCAAGCTCAAAGCACAAGACTCTACATTTTACTTTTAGTGATCCAAGATCACATTGAGTCAATAGGAAAGCCAACACTATTAAGAGGGGGTGAGGTGTTGCTTAATGAGTTGCTTGCTCAAAGTGCTTAGTGATATGCTCTAAAGCCCTCAAGTACTTTCTCATATCCACATATGTCCCAAACCAAAAGTCAAACTCGGCCCTACCAAAACTTTCTATCTGGCGCCACCGAATTCAGTTGACATAGCCACTGCCAGAAACCCTAGTCTTTTTGGTCTCACCGATAGGGATCTCGGTCTCACCGAGATGGGATTGTAATCTCTCTGTTTCCCTTCGTAACGTTTCGGTCAAACCGAGATCAGCGATTGGTCCCACCGAGATTGCAATGCAAACTCTCTGTTTCCCTTTCGTAACGTTTCGGTCCAACCGAGATGAGCGAATCGGTCTAACCGAGATGAGCGAATCGGTCCCACCGAGTTTGCCTGACCAACTCTCTGGTTAGCTTATTACCAAAATCGGTCTCACCGAGTTTGTGTAATCGATCTCACCGAGATTACGTTATGCCCTAACCCTAACGATATCGGTCTCACTGAGTTGCATGTCGGTCCCACCAAAATGCTTAACGGTCACATTATGAACTAAATTGATCTGACCGAGTTTAACGATTCGGTCCCACTGAGTTTGGTAAGTTGTGTGTAACGGTTAGATTTTGTGTGGAGGCTATATATACCCCTCCACCCATTCTTCATTCGTGGAGAGAGCCATCAGAACATGCCTACACTTCCACTATCCATTTTCTGAGAGAGAACCACCTACACTTGTGTTGAGATCAAGATCTTCCATTCCTACTGTCGGTGTCAAAATCGGCGGATCTCGGGTAGGGGGTCCCGAACTGTGCGTCTAAGGCTAATGGTAACAGGAGGTTGGGGACCCGATGTTTACCCAGGTTCGGGCCCTCTGATGGAGGTAATACCCTACTTCCTGCTTGATTGATCTTGATGATATGAGTATTACAAGAGTTGATCTACCACGAGATCAGAGAGGCTAAACCCTAGAAGCTAGCCTATGGTATGATTGTTGTTGTCTCCTACGGACTAAACCCTCCGGTTTATATAGACACCGGAGAGGGCTAGGGTTACACGGAGTCGGTTTACAGAGGAGGAGATCTACATCCGAATCGCCAAGCTTGCCTTCCACGCCAAGGAGAGTCTCGTCCGGACACGGGACGAAGTCTTCAATCTTGTATCTTCATAGTCCAACAGTCCGGCCAAAGTATATAGTCCGGTAGTCCAGATACCCCCTTATCCAGGACTCCCTCAGTAGCCCCTGAACCAGGCTTCATTGACGATGAGTCCGGCGCGCAAATTGTCTTCGGCATTGCAAGGCGGGTTCTTCTCCAAATCCGGTGCACCTGTCATAGCGAATAGTGTCCGGCCTCCCGGCAAGGTTGTACTCCCCGGCTTCCGTGCTTCAATAATGGCCACCTCCACGTGTCGATCGAAGACGAGGGGCCGGGGCATTTTTACATTTGCCACCCTAATCCCGTAGGTAAGACGTCTATTTGAGGAGACGGGGATCCTCAGATCCAAATCACACCACCTTCTCCCAAGCAAGCATTCCGTAGAGTGCGTCCAAAAGAGGCCATCCCATCATGACCGGTCGCCGCAGCCTTGCTTGTCGCTCCCCTAGCTCAAAACCAGGGGATTGGGGAAAGTGTTCCATCCCTCATAGCCGCCTAATAGAGCTGCAGACCAAAGGGTTCCTTCCGCCCGCATACATGGTCCCCGTCCGATCCGGACTAGCCACCTATAATGGCGGGGAGCAAGCGGAGAGATTCCCTAACCCATCTTGGGGGGAGCGAGTATGCCTCGTCCCATATCTGCTAAGAGGCATCGGGTTTCCAATCCACCCATTCCTCAGCGGGCTCCTGGAGTTCTACGGCCTCCAGTTGCATAATCTTACTCCCGCCTCCATACTGCACATCGCGGGCTATGTCGCCCTCTGCGAGCTGTTCCTGGGCTGTGAAGCTCATTTCGAGTTATGGAAGAGGTTATTTTGCCTCGTCCCCCGCAACTAGGAAGGATCCATATATCAAGTGGACGGAGCCGAAATATGGCGCATCGCCCAGACCGAATACCTGCCTGGTACTCCAAAGAAGGCGTCCGAAGACTGGCCCTCGAAGTGGTTTTATGTTGACGATGTTCCCCTTCCGGACCCAGTCCAGACGGGCCTTCCTGAGTTTACAAATACTCCGCTGAAGAAATGCCAAAGCTGGCGCCCTCGGAGCCCCCAGGAGGAAGATAACAGGGAAGTCTTCTATCTGATGAGCCAGATACAAACCCTGGCCAAATCAGGATTGACAATAATCGAAGTTATGTCAATATGCGTAATAAGGGGACTGCAGCCACTTCAATATAGGGGAAAACCCATGTGGCACTTCAATGGAGAAGACGATGCCTCCCGCTGCGGTCGCAAAGGTCCGGACTCCGCCACATCTTTGGCGAGGATACTGTCCGAATTGTACAAAGGAGAAGAAGAGGAGTTCCTCCGCATTAAACCGCGGGATGGATTTTCCATGTATAACCCCCGAAGCTGGGTAAGTTCTCATATTTTACTCGACTTTATCCGTTCATACCTTCTTTGTCTCAATTACTTACCTTGCCGTTTTGAAACAGGAACTAAGGAAGGCCGTGAAAGAGTTTAACAGCCCCTCTCCGCAGCTAGAGGATCCCGGTCGTGCTCTCGACCCTGGACTTGAAGAAGATCCGGACATATCCGTGGAATTCGTCGACGGGATTTTCTACCAGGCAAGCAGTGGCGGCTCTTTAGTGGCCATCATCGCGGATTATCCCGGACTGCTTCCCGTGTCACATGTAAGTAATGTCGGGGTTCCAACCTTCCGAAAGAATTCCTTTGTTTTGCCGTACCTGATGCTCACATGTCGTACTTTTATAGAAACGGCAGTCGGGACGCCGTGCGGAACCCGCGGGGGGCTCTCAGCAAGAAGCGCCTAGACAAGGCAGGCTTAAAAGGAAGGCGGTTAGGAGCGAGACGCAGGCGCAGAGGTATTCATTAAACTTGCCCCGTGGTGTATTTGGCCTTTTTGTCGAGGCTTGACGGCTTTAATTATACTCTGATAGGAAACACCAGACTATGCCCGGGGACCCTACCGGCCATGCCTCCAGCAGCCGGATTCCTGGACTGGATTCATGGGCGGAGGCTGATGTGGGGAAGTGCCAAACTGTCCTCCTACGGAGGATACAGATATGCTTTCCGCCACAAATTCTAAAGTGGAGAGCGCCATGAATCACCGGCGCCGACGGGCCGTACTCCGCGGTGGTATTTTTTCCGAAGAGGCGTTCAATGCCTTCAATTCCGGACACACATATATCCACGCTGCTCAAGATGGACTTGCCAGAGCAACGAACCAGTATGTGAAGGATATACAGGTAAGAAAATTTAATAAGTATGTGTAGTAGTATCCCCTGAGACTTCAAACAGTTGGCACAACTGATTTAAGGATCATGAAATGCATAGGTTCTTGTAGAGAAGAATGCCCAGTTGTCTCAAGAGCTAGAGGAATGTAAGGCCCAAATGAAGGCCAATGTAGCTGAACAAAGGGAATCCAAAAAGGCTTCTTCTGGTAATAATTTCCTTCTACCAGTTTGTTTGTTCGGCATGGTTTATAAATCTGACGAAAGATTCGGCAGACAATCTCGGAGGAAATCCGAAGACTGTGGGAGATAATGAGATGCATCTGCGAAGTCAGCTGAAGGCGGGCGAACACGTGCTGACGCCATCTATTCAGGAGAAGAATAAGCTGCAAGATGCTAATCTCCGACTGAGTGTCGAATTGAAAGATGTTCGGGCTCAGCTCGCGGACTCCGTGAAGGAGAACCGGAGGCTTCGACGCGGCATTTATAGTAAGTGCTTGAACGAACTGTAGTATAGTTCGGCGAGGAGGCGTATTGACAGAGTTATGTCTGCAGGTATGTTGACGGGCCGCCCTGAAGAGGAGATGCCCGGTTCCGCAGGCGATATGCTGCAAGAGCTTTCACAACTGCACGAACGAGCTCGGCAGGTGATGCAAGGTATTGCCCAGGCTTTGTTTCCGTCCGCTTCCCTGCCAGGAGGCATGAGCGGACTTGTAGAGATGTTCAAAGGAGCACGGCGGCGCTTCCGATTATGGAAGATATCAGCTTGCCAGCAAGGTGCGAGAGAAGCTTGGGCCATGGTGAAGACGTGATACGCCAAGGATAACCCGAACCATATGGCCGAAGTCGGACCAGCTGGGTCAGATGGACAAGAGATACCCGTTAGTCTAGTATATGATCAAGTAGCGTTAGCTGCAAAGTATTCCCAACAGGATTGTAAGCTAGACAACCTGTTGGATGGTATAGAGGAAGAGTATATCAAGTCTATATGATTATGTAATTTGAATGGGCTCATGTACTCCCTAGCCGAATTGAAAATCATTTGTCATGGTGGACCTTTTCGCTTCAGCCCCCTAGATTCGACAGTCCGGGGTGTATCCGAATACCCACACAGTTATGAAAAACCGGGGTATGCGTGGAAACCAGGCGTAGGGGTCATAAGTGCGTGAACAGACAAGTACCCAACTAGTTATGTTATATTACATGGATAGTAAGAAACATCTTCCAGAGACAATAGTTCTGTTAGGGGTTCCTTTCTCTGGGTGCGCATGCATCGATGTGCATGTTCGAACTGCGAACAGAAGCGCAGGAAACAAAACATCTGGGTATTTTCGTTGTAACAAAGGAGAACATCTTTTGTTCACCGATTGAATATTCCCTTAAGAATGCTAGCTTTCGGCTTCACCCAGTCTGAGGTACACATCCGGCTCAACCGGCAGTAACAATCGCAGAGGTGCTCCCCTTATGCCCTAGCCGAATTAATGGGAACATAGGGCATAAATACAAGAGCCAGGCAACCCAGCATGGCCAAAACTTAAGTCATATCGATGCATATAATGGTGAAGAAAAGGCACATATGGAAATAAAAATGCATATGTGGCTGGCATGAAGCCATTAAAGTAGTTATATTTAGCTTCCGAATAGGAAGCCCCCAGGTATAGTGTGCATGCATAATGCGGCCGGAGTGCTCAGGGCATCCGTACATTTTGAGGGTTGTATATTTAAAAAGGAAAAAGGGGCGAGAAAGGAGGAAAGAGAACATAATTGAAGAGGTGGAGTTAAGGAGACAAACACTGAGTTCGGCGCTAGGCGTAGAATCTTCGGAGTTTGGCCGCGTTCCATGGGTTCGGCTCGAGTCTGTTATCAGATGCACTTCGAGCCTGTTGTTGATAGAATGCGGAATGGGCTTTAGCGACATCACGCTCCTCCTCCAAAGCATCTAAGTTGTCCTGCCGATCTGGCTCGGCTTCCTTCTCTTCATACATGCGCACGCGAGGTGAGTCATGGATTATATTGCAGGGCAGCACTGCTTCTGCGTCGTACACCATAAAAAATGGTGTGTATCCGGTGGTACAATTCAGTGTGGTTCGCAGCCCCCAGAGCTCGGATTTTTGTCGGATTGGCTTCAATTCCTCTATTGGAAACGATGAAGCCGAGCAATTTTCCGGAGGGTACTCCGAAGACACACTTCTCCGGGTTGAGCTTGATGTCGTATGTTCGGAGATTATCGAACGTAAGTCTCATGTCACCTATTAAAGTTTCAACGTGTCTTGTTTTGATGACCACGTCGTCTATGTAGGCCTCTACTGTCTTGCCGATTTGTTTTTCCAGGCATGTCTGAATCATGCGTTGATAGGTTGCACCGACGTTTTTGAGCCCGAAGGGCATGGTGTTGAAACAGAAGGGGCCGTACGGAGTGATGAAGGCCGTTGCGGCCTGGTCGGACTCCGCCATCTTTATTTGATGGTATCCGAAGTATGCGTCGAGGAAACACAATGAGTCGTGTCCTGTGGTGGCATCGATTATTTGATCAATGCGGGGGAGGGGGAAGGGATCCTTAGGGCAAGCTTTATTGAGGTCTTTGAAATCGACACACAAGCGCCAGGATTTGTCCTTTTTTGGTACCATTACCAAGTTTGCTAGCCAATCCGGATGTTTGATGTCTCTAATGAATCCGGCCTCGAGTAGCTTGGCTAGCTCTTCTCCCATGGCTTGCCACTTAGGCTCTAAGAAGCGTCTAAGAGTCTGCTTGACTGGCTTGTATCCTTTCAGTATATTGAGGCTGTGTTCGGACAGCCTGCATGAGATGCCCGACATGTCTGATGGATGCCAGGCGAAGATATCCCAATTTTCACGCAGGAAGTCTCGCGGTGTGGCATCTATTGTGGGGTTCAGCTGTGTCCTGATGGAAGCTATCTTCGAAGGGTCCGTTGGGTGGACCTGGAATTTGACTATCTCGTCCGCTGGCTTGAAGGAGGTGGATTTAGGTCGCTTGTCGAGTATCACATCGTCTATGTCCACTGTTGCTCGCAGTGTTGTCAGTTCTTCGGCCGCGAGGGCTTCTGATAATGCCTCCAGGGCGAGGGCGGCGGTTTTATTTTCGGCGCGGAGTGCGACGTCCGGATCACTAGCTAGAGTGATGATTCCATTGGGCCGGGGCATTTTGAGCTTCATGTACCCGTAATGGGGTATAGCCTGAAATCTCATGAATGCGTCCCGCCCCAAGAGGGCGTGGTATCCGCTGCTGAATGGGGCCACTTGGAATGTAATTTCTTCGGACCTGTAATTCTTCGGCGTGCCGAATACCACATCTAGTGTGATTTTTCCCGCGCATTGTGCCTCCCGACTAGGGTTGATTCCCCTGAAGGTCGTGCTGCTTCGCTCAATGCGGCTCTTGTCAATTTCCATCTTGTTAAGGGTTTCCTCATAGATGAGGTTTATTCCACTTTCGCTGTCCATGAGCACTTTAGTGAGCCTGAAGCCATCCACGATTGGGCTAAGGACCAAAGCGGCTGGTGCTCGGACTGTTCGGAATTGAGGTTCGTCACTGGCATTGTAAGTTATAGTCGTGTCGTTCCATGGATTTATTGTTGCCATGTGGCAAACTTCTGCAAGGTTGTGCTGAGCTCGCTTGCGCCTATTATTTGAGGCAAAAGTCTTGAAGACTGTAAATACCGTATTGTTGTCTCCGGCGGGGTGTTGCTCTGCTGTATGTTTTATGAGGAGATCCTCGCTGCTCTTTGCTACCTGCCGGAGTATCCAACATGCTCTAAGGCTATGTGTTGGCGTAGTATCCGGTGTGCTATGAATCTTGCACGACCCGTTTAGCCATTCTTCCAATACGGTTCCGTGCCTTGCGGCGGGCTTTATTTTTTTGGTACTTGAATCGGGTGACTTACGAGAGCTTACCCTTTTAGTTCGGACAGAGGATTTGGCTGGAGCCGGATTGTCCCATAAGCTTGGGTTTTCCAGGCGCTTTCCATCATGTAGTATTTTTGCACCATGGCCGCTAAGTCAGCAAAGTGTACTATGTCAAGGCGACTTATGGCATTGAGAATCCCTTTGTCCGTGCAATTTTTGCAAAAGAGGGAGATTGCATCTGCCTCGCACAGTCCTTGACCTTGTTTATCACAAGGAGGAATCTGGCCCAGTAATGATGTACTGTTTCTTGGGGCTCTTGTCTGATATGTGAAAGATTGGATAAATCTGGGTGGGTGGGTGGATTTGAATCCGAATCCCGACCCGATCTGGGACCCAGGGGCAAAGAAGCTTTCGAGCTTAACGGCTCGGGTTCTGGGGCGTTGCCCAATCTCTTCGGCCCGCTGCCCGATCCTGAGTCCGGGGCCTGGGTCAGGTCCTCCCGCGAGCGGGTGTCCGGCTCGGAGAGCTCGGAAATCCGGACATAGTTCGTCCTCAAAGTAGAGGGAGAATTAGGATTATGCTCTTCCACTAACGCTATCTCATGGGTGACCGGTGGAGAGTGAATCTCCCTTTGGTCGGGTTTAAGCCCGATCCGGTCATAGTCCGTAGCGATGCCCAGGGCGGCGATGTGATCCAAGAGCTTATTGAGGGAGAAGAGCTCCATTGGGTCCATTGGTTCGAAAAATTCTGAATCAACATGGAGGCTATTTTTAATGACCTGAGAAGTCATTGTCGGCACGACAGCCGATCGGGCGGTCATAACGAAGCTGCCCAGCCGGAGAGTTTGGCCTAGAGCCAGGGCTCCCCCGGAGGTGATGTTGTCTTTGACAATGAGATGAGCCATCAAGCCTTATCGTGACGACACAGTGGAACTCTCAATGAAAGTACTAATGTCGGTGTCAAAACCGGCGGATCTCGGGTAGGGGGTCCCGAACCGTGCGTCTAAGGCTAATGGTAGCAGGAGGCTGGGGACACGATGTTTACCCAGGTTCGGGCCGTCTCTATGGAGGTAATACCCTACTTCCTGCTTGATTGATCTTGATGATATGAGTATTACAAGAGTTGATCTACCACGAGATCAGAGAGGCTAAACCCTAGAAGCTAGCCTATGGTATGATTGTTATTGTCTCCTACGGACTAAACCCTCCGGTTTATATAGACACCAGAGAGGGCTAGGGTTACACGGAGTCGGTTTACAAAGGAGGAGATCTACATCCGAATCGCCAAGCTTGCCTTCCACGCCAAGGAGAGTCCCATCCGGACACGGGACGAAGTCTTCAATCTTGTATCTTCATAGTCCAACAGTCCGGCCAAAGTATATAGTCCGGCAGTCCGGATACCCCCTTATCCAGGATTCCCTCACCTACCACATAAATCTTGATCTCTAACCTTCCCCAAGTTGCTTTCGACTCAAATATTCTTTCCACCAAATCCAAATCCTGTGAGAGAGAGAGTTGAGTGTTGGGGAGACTATCATTTGAAGCACAATAGCAAGGAGTTCATCATCAACACACCATCTATTACCTTTTGGAGTGTGGTGTCTCCTAGATTGGTTAGATGTTACTTGGGAGCCTCCGTCAAGATTGTGGAGTTGAACCAAGGAGTTTGTAAGGGCAAGGAGATCACCTACTTCGTGAAGATCTACCCAAGTGAGGCAAGTCCTTCGTGGGAGACGGCCATGGTGGGATAGACAAGGTTGCTTCTTCATGGACCCTTCGTGGGTGGAGCCCTCCGTGGACTCGCGCAATCATTACCCTTCGTGGGTTGAAGTCTCCATCAACGTGGATGTACGATAGCACCACCTATCGGAACCACGGATAAAAAATCTCCGTGTCACCATTGCGTTTGCTTCCTCAAACTCCTCCCTTTACCTTCATATGAAATTGTCTACATTCCACTGCTATACTCTTAGAATTGCATGTGTAGGTTGATTGCTTGACTTGTGCTAAGTTGCTAAAATCTGCCAAGAACTAAAATTGGGAAAAGGCTAGATTTTTATTTCGTCAAGTAGTCTAATCACCCCTTCTAGACATACTTTCGATCCTACACCGTGCATTGACGCACTTGGATGCTTTGCCTCACCAACATCCACTATTTAAAAACGGCCACACCTAACTCACAGTGGGCCACAACCCATCTGCTCCACATCTTCCTCCTCGCACCACACCCGCCATGAACGCGTGCGAGACGCTCTGTGGGAGAGCCTCTCGATGGGGCAGAAGCATGATAACCCACAAATATAGGGGATCGCAACAGTTTTAGAGGGTAGAGTATTCAACCCAAATTTATTGATTCGACACAAGGGGAGACAAAGAATATTCTCAAGTATTAGCAATTGAGTTGTCAATTCAACCACACTTGGATAACTTAGTATTTGCAGCAAAGTATTTAGTAGCAAAGTAGTATGATAGTAATGGTAACAGTGGCAAAAGTAACGATAGCAGTTTTGTAGTAATTGTAACAGTTGCAACGGAAAAGTAAATAAGCAAAGCACAATATGTGAAAAGCTCATAGGCATTGGATCAGTGATGGATAATTATGTCAGATGCAATTCATCATGTAATAGTTATAACATAGGGTGACACAAAACTAGCTCTAGTTCATCAATGTAATGTAGGCATGTATTCCGAATATAGTCATACGTGCTTATGTAAAAGAACTTGCATGACATCTTTTGTCCTACCCTCCCGTGGTAGCGAGGTCCTAATGGAAACTAAGGCATATTAAGGCCTCCTTTTAATAGAGTACCGGACCAAAGCATTAACACATAATGAATACATGAACTCCTCAAACTACGGTCATCACCGAAAAGTATCCCGATTATTGTCACTTCGGGGTTGTCAGATCATAACGCATAATAGGTGACTAAAGACTTGCAAGATAGGATCAAGAACTCACATATATTCATGAAAACATAACAGGTTCAGATCTGAAATCATGGCACTCGGGCCCTAGTGACAAGCATTAAGCATAGCAAAGTCATAGCAACATCAATCTCAGAACATAGTGGATACTAGGGATCAAACCCTAACAAAACTAACTTGATTACATGGTAAATCTCATCCAACCCATCACCGTCCAGCAAGCCTACGATGGAATTACTCACGCAAAGCGGTGAGCATCATGAAATTGGTGATGGAGGATGGTTGATGATGATGACAGCGACGAATCCCCCTCTCCGGAGCCCCGAACAGACTCCAGATCAGCCCTCCCGAGAGGTTTTAGGGCTTGGCGGCAGCTCCGTATCGTCAAAGGCGATGAAACTTCCTCTCTTATTTTTTTCTCCGCGAAACAGAATATATGGTGTTGGAGTTGAGGTCGGTGGATCATCAAGGGACCCATGAGACAGGGGGCGCGCCCAGGGGGAGAGGGCGCGCCCCCACCCTCGTGGATAGGGTGTGGCCCCCCTGGCCTTGATTCTTTCGCCAATATTTTTTATATTTTCCAATAGTTATCTCCGTGGATTTGCAGGTCATTCCGAGAACTTTTATTTCTGCACAAAAATAACACCATGGCAGTTCTGCTGAAAACAACGTCAGTCTGGGTTAGTTCCATTCAAATCATGCAAATTAGGGTCCAAAACAAGGGCAAAAGTGTTTGGAAAAGTAGATACGTTGAATACGTATCCACTCCCCCAAGCTTAAACCTTTGCTTGTC
Source organism: Triticum aestivum (assembly GCF_018294505.1). Taxonomy (NCBI): domain Eukaryota; kingdom Viridiplantae; phylum Streptophyta; class Magnoliopsida; order Poales; family Poaceae; genus Triticum; species Triticum aestivum. Next base: position 512,953,112 of record NC_057813.1, read on the forward strand.
CTCAAGCAATTCAGTTGACAAACTGAAAGTGATGAAGAAAAACTTTTACAAACTCTGTTTGCTCTTGTTGTTGTAAATATGTAAAGCCAGCATTCAAGTTTTCAACAAAGATTATGAACTAACCATATTCACAATAACACTTAGGTCTCATGTTTACTCATATCAATGGCATAATCAGCTAGCGAGCAATAATAATAAGACTCGGATGACAACACTTCCTCAAAACAATCATAATATGATATAACAAGATGGTATCTCGCTAGCCCTTTCTGAGACCGCAAAACATAAATGCAGAGCACCTTTAATGATCAAGGACTGACTAAACATTGTAATTCATGGTAAAAGAGATCCAGTCAAGTCATACCCGACATAAACTAATAGTAATGCATGCAAATGACAGTGTGCTCTCCAGCGGGTGCTTTTTAATAAGAGGGTGATGACTCAACATAAAAGTAAATAGATAGGCCCTTCGCAGAGGGAAGCAGGGATTTGTAGAGGTGACAGAGCTCAATTTTGAAATAGAGATGAATAACATTTTGAGCGGTATACTTTCACTGTTAACATAACAACTACGAGATCTCGATATCTTCCATGCTACATACATTATAGGCAGTTCCCAAACAGAATGGTAAAGTTTATACTCCTCCACCACCAACAAGCATCAATCCATGGCTTGCTCGAAACAACAAGTTCCTCCAACTAACAACATTCCTGGGGGAGTTTTGTTTAATTATTTTGATTTGCTTTGATCTTTTTGATCATGGGACTGGGCATCCCGGTTACCAGCCATTTTCTCGTGAATGAGGAGCGGAGTCCACTCCTCTTGAGAATAACCCACCTAGCATGGAAGATATCGACAGCCCTAGTTGATACATGAGCTGCTCGAGCATACAAAACAGAATTTCATTTGAAGGTTTGGAGTTTGGCACATGCAAATTTACTTGGAACGGCAGGTAAATACCGCATATAGGAAGGTATGGTGGACTCATATGGAATAACTTTGGGGTTTATGGAGTTTTGATGCACAAGCAGTATTCCCGCTTAGTACAAGTGAAGGCTAGCAAAAGACTGGGAAACGACCAACTGAGAGAGCGACAATAGTCATGAACATGCATTAAAATTAATCAACACCGAGTGCAAGCATGAGTAGGATATAATCCACCATGAACATAAATATCGTGAAGGCTATGTTGATTTTTGTTTCAACTACATGCGTGAACATGTGCCAAGTCGAGTCACTCAATTCATTTAAAGGAGGATACCACCCTATCATACCACATCACAACCATTTTAATAGCATGTTGGCACGCAAGGTAAACCATTATAAGCTCCTAGCTAATTAAGCATGACATAAGCAACTATAATCTCTAATTGTCATTGCAAATATGTTTATTCATAATAGACTGAATCAGGAATGATGAACTCATCATATTTACAAAAACAAGAGAGGTCAAGTTCATACCAACTTCTCTCATCTCAAACAGTCCATCATATATCGTCATTATTGCCTTTCACTTGCACGACCGAACAGTGTGTATAATAATAAGAGTGTACGCGCATTGGACTAAGCTAGAATCTGCAAGCATTCAATTCAAGAGAGAATACAAAGTAATATGGGCTCTTGGTTAAATAAACAATCATGCATATGAGAGCCACTAAGCATTTTCATTATGGTCTTCTTCTCTCGACCCCAAAGGAAAGGAAAGAAATAAAACTATTTACACAGGAAAGCTCCCAACAAGCGAAAGAAGAACGAGAAATCTTTTTGGGTTTTCTTTTAATTATTACTGCTACAGGCATGGAAATTAAACTAACTAATTTTTTGGTTTTCTTAAGGTTTATCAAACACACATGAAGAAAATTAGAAAAAGAAATTAAACTAGCATGGATAGTACAAATGAAAGAGTATGAGCACCGACACTAGAATGAATGTGTGAACATGAATGTAAAGTCGGTGGGAAATACGTACTCCCCCAAGCTTAGGCTTTTGGCCTAAGTTGGTCTATGCCCATGGATAGCGTGGATGCTATCCGAGGTTGTAACTGGGGTCGTACTGAGATGCAGCAACCATTGCCTCCTGAGCTGCAGCTTGGCGACGAGCTGCCTCCGCTCTTCTCTCGTACTCGTTTGCCTCCTCCCTGGTGACAACATATCTTTGTTTTGCCTGATAATCAAAAAGGGTAGGAGCAGGAAGAGTAATATGGACAACACGACGTCTATCAAAGATTAGTCGATACTGGAGGAATTGTTCATTCCTCTCAAGAAAATGATGACTAAACATGGCATTATGATCTAAATAAGCAGGAAGCAACTCTGTATCATTTTCATGTATAGCTATATCAAGATAATTAGCCACACGGGTTGCATAAATTCCTCCAAAAAAGTCTCCAACTAAACCACTACGATGCAACATACGTGCAACAATTGCCCCCAAGTTGTATTGTTTATCACCTAATACAGCACTCTTGAGAACACAAAGATCAGGAACACACATGTGACATGCTTCATCTTTACCGTTAATGCATCTACCAATGAAGAGAGCAAAATAATGTATAGAAGGAAAATGAATGCTCCCTATGGTAGCTTGTGTTATTTCCCTAGATTCTCCCACAGTGATACTAGCAAGAAAGTCTTTATATTCAGATTTACTAGGTTCATTAACACTTCCCCTCTGCGGGAGTTTGCAAGCAGTAGTAAAATCTTCTAGGTCCATGGTATATGATTTATCATAAATATCAAACAGGACACTTTGAGAATTGCGCGAGGATGTAAATTTAAACCTTCTCACAAATGAATCGGTTAAATATTGGTATTGCGGGCACTTATCTTGCATGAATTCCTCAAGGTCGGCATTACGCACATATGCATCGAATTCATCCTTAATACCCGCTGCGACCATAAACTACTCTGGCGGCCATTCACAAGGCCGCACATCAGCTTCCCTTGGTGGTTTGTCGTCCAGCTCACGTATCGCAAGACAGGGTCCTTTCTTCCTTGAAGAACCACCTTGATACATTTTCCTACACATATTTCTTTTTCAAGCAACAATCTCCCAAAGCAGTTTTGTGAATGGAGCTTTGAGCATGGAGATCGAAAATCGCAGCAAAACGAGCTAGAACTCGTGCTTGAGCTGGATGGGGATTTTTTTGGCAGGAAGATGGAGTGTGTAGATGCAGGAATAAGTGGAGGGGAGCCACCATGGGCCCATGAGGTAGGGGGGCGTGCCCTGTAGGGGTGGGCGCGCCCTCGACCTTGGTGGCTAGGTGCTTGCTCCCCCTGATGTGTTCTCAGTGCCAAATATTCTCAAATATTTCAGAAAAAATCATATTAAATTGGCATGGCATTTGGAGAACTTTTATTTTCGGGATATTTTTTATTGCATAGATAATTCAGAAAACAGACAAAATATACTATTTCTACTTTATTTATTCTAATTAACAGGAAGTAAAAGAAGGGTACAGAAGGTGGTGCCTTCTAGTTTCATCCATCTCATGATCATCAAAAGGAATCCACTAACAAGGTTGATCAAGTCTTGTTAACAAACTCATTCCGAATAACATGGAGCCGGAGAAATTTTGAAGTGGCACTATGTTACCTCAACGGGGATATGAACATCCCCTATAATAAGAATATCATACTTTTTCTTTGCAGTAGGAATAGGAAATTCAAAATAAATATAATTGATGGAATTTTCCCAACAGAATTTATGTTGTGAACTTGAGGTTGTTTCCTCGGGAAGTGTACCGTATGCTCATTGCCATTAACATGAAAAGTAACATTGCCTTTGTTGCAATCAATAACAGCACCTGCAGTATTTAAAAAGGGTCTACCAAGGATAATCGACATACTGTCGTCCTCAGGGATATCAAGAATGACAAACTCTGTTAAGATAGTAACATTCGCAAAAACAACAGGCACGTCCTCACAAATGCCGACAGGTATAGCAGTTGATTTATCAGCCATTTGCAAGGATATCTCAGTAGGTGTCAACTTACTTAATTCAAGTCTATAGTACAAGGAAAGAGGCATAACACTAACACTGGCTCCTAAATCACATAAGGCAGTTTTAACATAATTTCTTTTTATGGAGCATGGTATAGTGGGTACTCCGGGATCACCAAGTTTCTTGGGTACTCCACCCTTAAAGGTATAGTTAGCAAGCATGGTGGAAATCTTAGCTTCGGGTATTTTTCTTTTAATTGTAATGATATCTTTCATGTATTTAGCATAAGGGTTTGTTTTAAGCATATCGGTCAAGCGCATGCGTAAGAAAATAGGTCTAATCATTTCAGCAAAGCGCTCAAAGTCCTCATCATCCTTTTTCTTGGATGGTTTAGGAGGAAAAGGCACGGGTTTCTGAACCCATGGTTCTCTTTCCCTACCATGCTTCCTAGCAACAATGTCTCTCTTATCATAAGGTTGATTTCTTGATTGTGGGTTATCAAGATCAAGAGCAGGTTCAATTTCTATATCGTTGTTATTACTAGGTTG